>NW_017728947.1:112618816-112620606 GCF_001723895.1 Crocodylus porosus | reverse complement strand
AAACCACTGAAATGCTGCTGTCCTCACAGATTTCCTTCCTATGAATAATGATCTCCTCGGACCTGTGACTATGGGGACATCAGCTGTTTGCAGCCAGCAGCTAAAACCAGCCCTACCAGTACCAGGGAGCATGGGAAATGCCTCGTCCACAAGGTTCCTTCCAGGAGAGGGAACTACCAAAGCCGGGTTAATTCAATCCTGCTTTAGAAGGCACGCGGCTGACTACTGCTGAACGTGGAAAATTCCACCCTTGGGACAGCCAACGCCAGCCCATGGATGCCTGTTTCCATTTCTACTGGAAAGGCATCCCTGGCAGGCTGCATCTGTGGGCCTTCTTACTGAATGAGCAACGTCTTCATGTAAAACATGGGCACATCTTCCTACTCCTCAGCTTCCTGTGGTTGGAAGGCCAAGACAGAATCTGGTGAATGAATGCACCAGTGGCCACAGGGCCATTTAGGACAGGGATGCTCAACCCCTGGCCCACGGGCCAAATCTGGCCTGTACAGCCATGGGCTCAGCCCCGCAGGGCTCCCCACAGGTCAGAAAATTTGGCAGCAGGGGAGCAGTAGCAATTAATACTGCCCTTCTCTTCTGCCAAATTCCCAAGCTCTTTGTGGCAGGACTAGAGTCAGGTCACTCTCCCTCCTGCAGGGCTGGATCAGGGAACCCATCCCAAGCGACTGGATCAGGCCCCACCGCCTCCACTGGATTGGGCCCGCTGGTTGGATTCGACCCACAGACAGACTAAGCACTGCCCATCTGGTCCACCGGGCAAAAATGATAAGCCCTCCAGATCTAGGACGTGGGAAGTTCTCTGCCTTGAGATTGCCCGTGTACCAAAGAACTCGATTTTGATGCCTAAGAGATAGAAGAGTGTTCTTTGAATTTATTTTGGGCAGGCCTGCTCTAACAGTGCTGAGGACTGCCCGCCTGAACAAAAAGGTCAATAGTAGGTTTTTTGAGACAAAGCTCTCCACTTCAGAGCTTGCCCGAGTGGAAATTACTACCATCGAGAGACCAATTTGAATGGCAAGGAAGCATAAAGACTTCAGGCCACAACTCTTGGAAAACCCTCCCCCACCAATTTTAATGACAACTTTCATCATCTCTCCAACTTCCATGTGCCTTCATCGAAAGTGCAAACAAGTCACTGTGTAAATTAAGTTCATGACTATATTGTTTGATTACACACCCATTTTCCCTTCCCCCAGCATCCCAAGGCTATATGCAAGCTTTGGCTTGTTAAAAAGGAAGCAGCACATTCCTATAATAGCGAAATTATTTCCACATCTGTTCCATACAGCTCTGAACTGCTGACCCTTAATTAATAGGAACAGCCAAGAGGCAATTATTGCATGTTATTGCATGTTAATTAGCTGATCCTTTCTAAGTTTGTGCTTCTGATATCTTGTCCTGCAATACTTGCGAGTCTCAAAATGCAGAAGTTTTGCAGAAGGTGCTAATAGTGAAAAAAAAATGAAATGCATGTTTTAATTAAAAGAGCTAAGCTAATTTACAATATGACTGCTGTGTTCTGGAGTATGAAAAGACTTGTGGCTGGTCTGGAGATAAGGACACTGCTTCCAATGGAAAAGATTAATGGCATTATTAACTCAAAACCAGTGCAACTCCAGGCCTGGACCCTTTTAAACTGGTTTAAACCGGACTTACTTCAAGTGAGGTGAGTGAAACCATCCTATGACCCCAGCTGACTTCCTGCCCTTTGGGCAGGGGGCTGGACTCGATGATCTCCCGAGGTCCCTTCCAGCCCTAATGTCTATGAAATC
>NW_017728947.1:112609143-112618805 GCF_001723895.1 Crocodylus porosus | reverse complement strand
TATGACCCCAGCTGACTTCCTGCCCTTTGGGCAGGGGGCTGGACTCGATGATCTCCCGAGGTCCCTTCCAGCCCTAATGTCTATGAAATCTATTACAAAACTCCTACCCATATATCTGGACACACTACATCAGAAGAACATCACACCTTTAGGTTTTTGGAAAGCTTTTGGGATGTATCATTATACTAGTGCAGCAATCCTAGACTGAAGGCACTGCATGCCAACAAAACTGGGCTTTCACTTATTCCTCCCAGCCCCACCCTCACCCCAATCCCAAACCAAAGAAGCTTTACTGGCAGAAGTTAACATAGATTTGGCTTGAGTAAATACGTTACAATCTCTGTACATAAAACCAGACCTAACCTCTGCATATTGTCAGAGGCTTTCATTTCTCCCTTTGCCAACACAAATCGAGGGCTGCACCGAAGATAAATTCACGCCCAATTCACATGTGATACTCTCCCACCCTCTATGCAGCTGACTCAAGCTTTGGCAAAAATGGAAGGCAACAGCATATGTAGATTGAGAACTGCTTAAAAGATAGGAAGCAAAGCCGGGGGCTAAATGGTCATGTTTCAGGATTCAGGAAGCTCAAAAGTGGGGTCCCCACAGGGAAGGGTGCATCAATGACCTGGAAATGGAGGTGCATGGTGAAATCTCCAAGCCTGCAGACGATACCAAATGATTCCACATAGTCAAGTACCATGCTGACCAAGAGAAGCTGCAGAAAGATCTCACTAAGCAAAAAAATGGCAGATGAACTTCATTGTCCAAAAGTGCAAGGTAATGCAATGGGGGGGGAACCCCCTCAACCAAACCTATACAATGCTGGGTTTTGAACTAGCTATTGTGACTCAGTCATTGTAGATAGTTCTCTAAAAACAGTCGCTCGCCGTGCAGTGGCGACCAAAAAAGCTAATAAAACGTTGGGCATGATTAAGAAGGAAACTGGAAACAAAACAGAGGACACCTTCATGCCATTATACAAATCCACAGTGCAACCACATCTTGAACACTGTGTGCAGTTCTGCCTGTGTCTCAAAAAGGATGTAGCAAAATTAGTAAAGGTATAGAGACAGAGCATCAAAATAATCAGGGACATGGAGCAATTGCCATACTGGGCAAGACTCGGACTCTTCAGTTTGGAAAGGATGCTGAGCAGGCGTATGATAAAGGGCTGCAAAATAACGAAGGGTATAGACCGAATGAACAGGGAACTGGTGTTCACCAAGGCACAGAATACCAGAAATTAGTAGGTGACAGCTTTAAAACCAACAAGAGAAATGACATTTTTATATAACACGTCATTAACTTGTGGAATTCATTGCCACAGGAGGTGGAGGAAGTAGAGAGCACAGCCAGGTTCAGAAAGGGACAGGGTGAATTCATGGCTGGTAGTTCTATTAATGGCTATTGAACAGAAGGGTTGGAGACATTTCCTTTGGCATCTCTGAACCAATAATTGTGGATGTCAGGGAGAAAATGAAATAGGGGATAGATCACATGAGAGATATTCAGTTCACTGCTCTTCCTCTATAGCAGTGGTTCTGAACTGGAGGTATGTGTACCCCCAGGGGGTATGTGCAGCCTCATCCGGGGGTATGTGAGATATATTTCATACATTGTCTAAAACAGGTCGAAGGGCCTAAAATATTAATTTTCCATTGAAAGTGGGTACATGAAGTTTCACTCTGAGACCAAGGGGTATGTCAACTGAAAAAGGTGCAGAACCACTGCTCGATAGCATCCACTTCTGCTGCTGTTAGAGATGGGCCACTGGGCTAGACAGACCATTGGTTGGACCCACTGTGGCATTTCTTATGTATTTATGTATCAGGCATCACAGAAAAACAGCTCAGCAGAAACCCTTGTGCTCAAACAGGTGCACTGTACCCTTTTAGTAGAGAATAAAAAGTTGGTTGTCCATACCCGAGAACTGCCAACTCAATCTGCTGATCACCAGGGAATGTACCTTTTTACTACAAAAATTCCCTTCACAATCTCAGACCATCAAACTCAGGCCCTCTCTTTTTGGTGGCATTTTTCCTTGCTCTAGCTCAATTAAAATAATAAGAAAAAAAAATTCCTTTCTAATAACTAGGAAGGCTTCTTGCATTTCTCTTTCACAGCAAAAAACTTACTGATCATATCAAATTCAGAACTGCAGCCAGGTTTTTCACCCCCTAATAGAGCTTCACTGTCTTCTCCATCCAAGTCAAGCTTTTATTGGAGTTTTATTTTAAGCAACATTCAAAGGAAACCTCATAAAGCTGTCCGGCCTGTGGGAATCAATTCAACAAGTTACATCAGCGGAGAAACAACCCTGTTAACCCTCCCATTAGTTCAAGGCCTCGCAGGAGTTCTCGGAGACTGTTTTAATTAGGTATCCATCATACAAATGAATGAATGAATTAGTGATACACACCTGAAGCATGTTACGTGTAAGGATCTATTTCAAGCTTCAAATACACCATATGGGACGCATGCCCTGTCAGGGCCACAACAGAACAAAGCCGCCGGCTAACTTCCAGCTCCCCATTTCCAATGCAGCCCAGAAAGGAGGCCGAGAGCACTGGTTTTAACCAATCGCTGCTGCTGGAGTGCAAGGGCTTCCCAGGAAGCATCAGCTCTAAGAATGAAGATCTCCAAATTAAGACTGGATGAGTTTCTAGAAGATGAAATTGGATTTGGTTGAAATTCTTGGGCAAGAAATATTGGGCAAATATCCATGGCTTAGTTGCCACAAAGCGTTCCTATGAAACGTTCTCCCTGCCCAGTGCCATTCAAGCATGCCCAAAATGGATTAGCTACTGGTCAGCTGACAGATCTCAGGAATTAATGGTCACAACAGAGTCCTTATCAAATGGGCTAGGATCAACACTGAACAGTTTTATCAATGACCTGCAAGTCATTGCTGCCAATGATGTTTGCAAACAATGCACAGACTGGCAGCGTGACAAATAAAGAGGAGGACAAGGCACCAGAAAGAGCAATGGGGTCACTTGGTGAGACATTTTGGAGCAGAGAATACAGACCTGTGCACTGGAAAGCAGAGCCTCTGAAAAGGATAGACAAATTATACAGGGTAAACAACTCACCACAAGCTCCCAGTGAGATGATGTGCAATATGGGCTAATGCAATCCAAAGGTGTATACCCTGGGGAGCCGTGAGCAGGGTTAGCGAGGTGATTTTGCTCCTCTATATACAACGATTCTCAACCAAAGTGGTGGGATACCTCAGGGTGCCTTGAGATCCTTTCAAGGGTGCAGTGGGATGCCATGCCATGTTAGCACTCTTAGGTGTACAAACAAGATCCACAAAATAAACCCAGAGCCTGCCAGAGGTTATCCACAGTGTTCAAGCCATACTTCTCTGCTGGCATCTTTATGAGTTCTTTGCGACAGAAAAAATTGCTCTAGTATTTTTCTGTAGTCAAAAAGGAAATGAAAACTAAGAGCTGGCATTTTCCAAGGGGGGCCTCAAGTCTCATGAAGGGTGCTGTGAGTCTACTGAGGTTGAGAAATCACTGCTATGTACCATTGCTAAGACAGCATCCGGTGCTGGTGGTCACCTTGTAAAAGAGAGGCTGAAAAATTACAGGCTGAATGTAATTTCCGGCCCTTCAAAATGACCAAAGGGCTGGAAAAAATCCCTTTAGTGTCTCTAAAAGAAGACTGAGAAGCGACTTGACCAAAGTGTAATAAGCACCTCTATTTGAAGGAAACGCCGCTCGCTGAAGAAGCCTTTAATCTAGCAGAGAAAGACACAACAAGGAACCTAAGCTGGGAGCTGAAGCTAGACAGACTCAAAAGTCAAAAATAAAAAGATTCACCTTTCTACCAGGGAGGGTGATTAACTTTTGGAGCAAGCCACCAGAGGAAGTGGCAGTTCCTTTCTCTCTTGTAGTCTTCAAATCAAGAAAATGTGCTTTTTCTGGCAGCTTTGCTTGAATCAGAATAAGACTTTTTGGCCTCTGGACTAAATGCAGGCCAGCAAGATGCACACCATCAGGCTAGATGATCCAGCGGCTTCCTTTGGCCTTTGGATCCACAACAAGATAGTCGTTCTGTTCTGTCCTCATCCCTGCAATGTTGGAGCACCCTTCCAAAAGCTCATTAATGAATGTAACTAAAGTTGATCACATGTGGCTTGTTATTCTATCATCTAAGGCAGGGGTGGGCAAAATGCAGCCCAGGGGCTGGATGCAGCCCACCAGGCCATTCTATCTGGCCTGCGGGACCCCTAAAAAATTTAGAAAATTAGTATTAATCTGTCCTGGGCTGCCTGTAATGCAGCCCTCGATGGCGGGTCAAAACTCAGTAAGCGGCCCTCCATGCAAAACAATTGCCCACCCCGAAGTCTCAGGTCAGCCTTAAAATGTTGGAGTTGACCAAACCCGTCAGAATGGTTAAAAAAAATAAGTTCTTCAAAGTTGTTTTCTGGCATTCATTCGTAGAGACCTGAACCCCCAAGAAGCTAAAATGCTGGTTGCAACAGCTCACTCAGCAAGTCCTGCATTTTAACTTCTGTACAAAATCTCGGGTGAGTTATCGTCATGCAGGAAGGGGCTACTCAGTACATCCTCTTGTCTCTGGAAAACCAGACAAACAAGCACAGAATTAAGCTGTTATTTCCTCCCTCTCCACAATATTAATATGAACCAAAGGTGAAAAGGGCACAATTTTCTGATTGCTCTCTAAAGGGCTTTGCACAAATGCAGTGGCAGCTGTGAGAATTGGCCACCCCTAGCCACGATATGCCACCTCCATCCACAACGACTGCCATGGCCCTCTGACTGCACCGTGGCTCAGCCTGCCCTTTCCCTGCGGCTCCAGCTGCCTGGGTGCTCTACGCCTGCAGTTCCCCTATACAGGGACGTGCAATAGGGGAAGCAAGCAGATGGGGGCTTTCACAGACAGTTGCAAAGCCGCTGAGCTGGTATGAGAAATATGCCGATATACAAAAAATAATGAACTACTTGCATGCATTTCCCTGCCTCATTTCCTTGTCGCTCTTGATGCAGCTTTCGGACACAGGTCAAAATCTCCCAAGGTGTCCAGGACGCTTCCACTTGTCCTGCCCAGGGCTTCTCCTCTGAAAAAGTCTCCCTCTTTGGTTTCTTCTCCCCTTTGCTCTATTTAAGAGGGTGATCTTATTTATAATCTCCCATCCACTTCACCATGCAACTCACTGGACATCCCAATCACCTGATGAAAATCCACCACCAGTTACCAGCCCCTTTTCCCCACCCCAAGAGCTCAGACCTAAAAATCTGCTTTGACCAGGGACACCATCTGCTTTGCCCATCTCTTTGTCCAAAGATGCCCATATGAATTGACTGTCCAAGCCAAAGGCAACATTTTTTCCTAATGCTGCCTGTGAATTTTATCTCAAAAAAGACAGCAGCAGGGTAGATAAAACATAGATTTAGAAACTTTAAACTGGATCCTGTAATTTAAATTAAGACTCATTTTTCTTTTTATAAATAAACCTACTTGAAATTAAAAATTATGACAAATCTGAGTTAAGGCCCAAAGCTAATGATCTATGCAACTATTTCAATTGAATTAAAAAAAAAGACATCACACACGTTTAAAAAAACAAAACAAAGCTCATAGCGCTTTACACGGTAAAAATCCCTAGAACCAGAGTTTACTTAGTTTCCGACAACAGTACTGTCCTCTACAGATGCAGAGAGAATGATTTCTTGATTTCAGCTCAATGACTAATTCATTCAAGTTTGAGAAAGTGTGTGGAAATGGAAGAAAAAAAGCCCGAAGCTTGTTTTCTTCTTCCAGTCTATGAACAGCTTGATGTTAAAGCGTGAGATCTACTAGTTCGAAAACTTTAAACAACAGGAAAAAAAAAATCAGTTCCTTCGTTACCCGTATTTCCTGCATTTAACAAAAGGAATCAGAACTCGTGGTAGACATGATATCTTTTATTCGATCACCTAGATGTTTGCAAAAACATTTCTTTAAATTTTTTAAGATAATTAAATTTCTTAAAGAATTTTTTTTGCAAACATCTAGTTGGTCAAATAAAAGATATTACCTTTTCCACACGTTCTGATTTCTTTTGCCTCTACACCAAGACGGCCACAACCTGGATACCTGTATTTAACAAAACACCGTTCAGTGCAAAGCATGTTTAGAAAAGCCAACTTTTTATGTATCCAGTATATACAAGTTAAGTTTATTTGATTAGTAAAAGCAATTTTAAAATGCTGGTTTTGTGCATTTCTTTATTGAATTCCAATTTCCAACAATAGAGATCTCAACTCAAATCATAAGTAAAAAAAACTACTTGTTCATTAAGAAAGGAATGAATCATTCAAGATAACAGCAATGGAAAATATAAGAATGCAAATAAACGTGTGTTGATCTACATAATGGCTTAAATTAATGTGCAAAGACTGAGTACATTCTGTTTGCAAAACTAAATTCCAATTTTCCTGTAAAACCTATATTTATGAACATGCTTGTATGGTTACCAACCGGTGAAAGGCAACCTTTCCTTAAGAAAATAAATTAAAAAGGCAAATAAAAAAAAAATCTTGTGAAAATAAATACTGGTATCAGGGTTTCGATTTTGCAGAAACAAATCAGGTTAAGAATCAGGTCACTTAAATCCCATCCACCCTGGAAAGCAGAGCCCCTGTCATGATGGAGTTTGCGGTCTAACACGTGCCCAGGAAGACTGCTCGAGATCCCGCAGAATTTGCTAGTGTACAGTGATGTTCCCTTGTCACCGCATCCTTTGCGGCTTTGGATGCAGAAAACCCAACAGTGTGGATGAGAACAGGCAAGCAGAGGGCTCCCTGGCCAGCACTTCAGCATAGGCAGACAGACCAATTAAGAACTGGGTCCAGGCAGAGGACCTGAGAATGGCTGCTACAGCATGTCCACGTGATAAGAAATGTAGGCTATGGTAGGTCCCAAGATCCTTAAAGACAATATGGCCTAGCATTTGCTTGAATTTACTTGACCACGGTGTGGGTAAGAAGCAGCTGCAAAGGCAACGAGCAGGCAAGAGAAGGTCTGAAGTGAGAATAATTTTAGGAAGTTTAAAAGAAATAGGGTAAAGGTTGTTCAAACTACAGTTAGTAGTTTTATGCCAGTTAGATCTGCCTGGAGAATAAAAATAGGTATATGAATATTAATTAGAGTCAAGCCTATTAGTTAGAGTCAAGCTTATTAGGAACATTAAAAAAAAATTGGCCTTACTAAAAAAGTTTTTTGATATGGAGCTGGATCAGAGTATAAATATCTGGGTTCATCTCAGCATCTTTGCTTTTCAGCTTTGAATCCTGGTTCTTGCTGCACAGCCCGTCTGCAAATGAGCCATGGGCACTCTTTAAAACCTACGGGGGAAGTCCTTTTCCCTAACAGGCTGCTCACCCGAGAGAGGGTTTTTTTTAAAAGACTTTAGGACTTAAAAGAAACATTCTCTCAAATGTTAATAATATTGCTATTTCTCTGGATAAGCGACCATTTTACAGAACTTCACCATCAGTTGTTTGAAACGCCTTACCTGTCCTGTTTGGTCATTTTTATCTTGTCTGCATTTTATTATTACATCTGCTTTTACCATTTCTCTCCATTTATGTTTGCGAGTATCTCATTTTGGTGGGGCTGGCTCTTTGAACCTCTCTTGGATCTCAGAGTACCTCCGGGGGTCCACAAAAGGGAGGACAACCTCTCAACTGCCTAATGAGCCCCAAAGTTGGCCCAAAGAGAGGCATGGACAGAAAAAGACCTTCACCTCTTGCTGCTCTGCAAACCTCACCTCCCTGGTACGGGTCCTGATAAGTACAATAGGAAGTAAGTTAATTGGGTTCCCACTGTTAACTCAGCTTGGTTGTGCCTTCTCTTAACTTCTCAGGTGCTGCTGTTGGGTTAAAGGGCTCTTCCTTCCTTTTCCTGGTAACTCTCTCCATAACTTTCCTTGCAGAGGGGTCAAAGGCTTTGCTCTCCAGATGTGGCCTGATGCTTTGATGACTGTGTGGGCAGCATCCAGCACAATGAGGTCTTGTAGCTAGGAACCCCTGTCAAAGAAGGACTGCAACTACAGACAAGTCCTAATCAGACGTGGGAAGATTGTTAGGAGGAGAGTTGGCCAACATATGCCTTAACAAACCACCCAGAGGCAAAAATGGCAGTGATCTTGAACTTGTTGATCCCTCCTGGTTTGGGGAGCAGAATGCAGGAGGGGACTCTGGGAGGAAAAAGCTGGAAGGAGAGGGGTAGAGGAGATGGGAGGTGGCAGAGGGAAGGCGTAGATGGGTAGCAGAACACACCCAAGACTCACAAAGGGATCAATGTTTGCAGCTGCCCCTAAAAGAAAAAGTAAAGAGAAATAAAAGGAGAGAAGGAAAGACAGCCAGAGAACGAGAGGCTAAGATGAGACCACGGTGCTGGTGCTCTGTCCCGAGAGGCATGGCTAATGCCAAGTGGAGATGAGGCAGAGGCTTCCCCCATGCTTTGCTCATGCTTCTGCAGGCTCCCACCACCCTGCAGGTCCCTGGGGAAGGATAGTATGGGGACACTGGCTCCAAGCTACTCCGCACATCCCTTTTCTGTTGTATGCTGACCTCCCGTTTGAAAACGCTGGTGCAGCAAACTGGTTTCTGGGAAGCAGAGAGAAGCAGGCTGCTGACATGTGCCTCTTCCCAGCAGCTGGGGTGACCCGCATTAGCACAATTCAGTTTTGCTCCACCACTGTGCTCTGTTCCCACCAATGGCTTTCGCTTGCAAGCCGCAGCCGACGAAGGTGACAGGACACAGTTAAAAGAATGGGGCACTGACTCCTGCTGCAGGGCGCATGGGCCCGGGCTGCAGAATTGGGACAGTCACTTTGAGAAGAGGGAGGCATCTACAAAGAAGGGCTTGGTCCACACCGAGCGCCTGCCCCGACGCAGACCCAGGTGGTTGCGTGGGTACCAATTTCATGCTCAGACACAGAAAGTGGCAGGTTGCACCAGCTGAGCCTGGTCTGGGATTCAAGCAGGGGGAAGATAAGATGGTGCAGCTTCCCCTTGGCTTGGCTCTCCTCAAGGATTGCCATGTACAGCTCTGCCACTCGGTCACCTGGGCTGATTCTCCAGGGCCAACAAACCCCAAAGCAGCTGAGTGCACTACATCCACCACCCCTCCACCTCCGTGTCCTCTGGCACCGGACTTGCTCCCTAGTCCTCACCAGGACACATTCTCACCAGCCTCAGCCAGGTACCGGCTCCATCCTGGGGACCTGGAGGAGCGTGGACTGCAATGGTTGATCTCTCCTGAAGAAGGGCCCTCTGTAGTGGCAAGGGGAAAGATAATCCACATGGAACATACTGGAGGTTTCACCCTGCAGCAGCTTTGAGGGGGACTCAGAAATCAGACAATCACAGAGATGGGCTGGAAGGGACCTCTGGAGGTCATCTCATCCCCCCTTGTCTGATGCAGGATCAATCCTATCCAAGCCACCCTATACAAATCCATCATCTAACCTCTTAGTAAAAATTACACAAGACACTTCAAGAGGGATGTGGACAGCACGGAGAGGGTCCAGAGGAGGCCAGGGGACAGCAGGGCAGGCCCTATGAGGAGAGGCTGCGGGACCTGAACCTGTTCAGCCTCCACAAGAGAAGGCTGAGGGGGGGTCTTGTGGCCTGTTA
>NW_017728947.1:112576083-112609132 GCF_001723895.1 Crocodylus porosus | reverse complement strand
GGGGTCGTTTGACCCCAGTACTCTTTCCTGCCATGGCAGGGGGTCGGACTAGATGATCTGCTCAGGTCCCTTCCGACCCTAGAAACTATGAAACATAACATCAAACTTGTCACAGGTAAAGCAAGGGACCGTGGTGGCCAACGTTGTTAAAAGATACTGGAGAGATGCAAGAAAGAAGGTAAATCCCCCCCTCCCCCTCCAAGTCTGTACCAATCTGACTATGGAGGAAAATTCCTTCGTGCCAGTGTGTACTTCTCAGTGAGTACATGCAGGCTGGGCACATGTGCCCAGGCCTTGCCAGCGCTCCTGTGGCTGCCTGTGTGAAGGCAGACAGACCATCGGTGCGTGCTGTCTCTCTGCGGCTTTCCCCGCGTGACAGTCACCGCAGAGGCTGAACAAAAGGTATAAAACAGGATGGCTGGTGCTAATTAAAGCACTTGGGACAGCAATAGTCCGGCCGGGATGCTAGAGCACTGTACAGCTGGCACACCTGATACACGGACCCATGGACGAGACACAGCCTGGGTGGGGAATGCTGCTTCTCTTCTGTAGCAAGGGAATCCTTTCCACCCCAGGCAGCAAAGCAGGAGCTGGGCTCTCATCACATCCCCCTGTTTTAAAGCTTCCTGTAATGCTCCCCATACTACTGTGCACCACAGTCGTCACAAATTAGAGGCAGGAAAAGAGCAGTAACCAGCTCACGCGATTTGCATGTGGCTGTTCAGTCTTGCGAGCAGGGCTGAGACCAGCGGCCTCAGGCACTGGCAAGAGGTGCAGGGAGGGGAAAGGGCACATGGCAGGGATGAGGCAGTGCAGGGTTGCCCCATGCACCGGCTTTGCTGTGGCCGAGTGTGTGGAAGCGCCAGGGTGTGGCTCATCCGGCACGCAGGCCACAGTCTTCCTCCTGTACAACGTCACGAGAGTGCAGAGCGGGGGTACTGCTGGCCTGTTACTGGCACAGTGCTACCTCCCACATGGGGCCGAGCATACCAGGATGCCGTCCTGGACGCTGGTCTCTGACAATCACAGAGTCACATCTAGTCCACATCTAGGTACGACCATCCCTATCCAAACCACACTATGCAAATCCATGGTCTAAGCTCTTAGCAAAACTGCACAAGGCATAACACCAAACCTGTCACAGGGAGCAGGCTGCAGGGCGAACTATTCTTGCAGAAATGGCTGCTGTACCTGCTGCTGCCCCAGTCCCTCCCCACTTACTCAAAACAGTGGCTATACCTCTGTACCATCTTCGTGATGAGCAGCCAGGCTATCAGGCATCCTGCATACATCCTTTCCTGCCCCATCTTCCCGACGTGATCCAGGGCTGCCTAGCAATTGCTGGCAGAAGTCCCTGGGCCGTCTGTGCTGCGGGGCACACAATGGTAACCAGGTCCCACCCCTCCACCGGATGTCCCAGCCCTGCACTTGTAGCTTAGGTTGCCTCGACCCAGAGGATTCCCCCCAAGCTTCAATCACACCCCAAGATGCACCTCAGGCAGAGGGAATGGGGCCAAGGAGTTTGCCATAACATGCAAAAATCTATCTGGACGATATTTATTTATTCACCTCTGCTGCCAAAGGAGGTCAGGCCATGGGCTGGCAGGCTACACTTAGGAGAAGAGGATTCAATCCTTTGAGCATTGTTTTAGCCTAATGAGCTGGCCCCAAGACAAGAGACAGATGAGCTCCAAGTGTGACATGGGGTGGGGGGGAAAGTGGGTTGTCTAAAGCATTTGGCAACCCAGTTGTAAGCCTTTGTTCCAGGCTGAAACTCATTCCTCATGCTCTTGGCTTAGCGATTTTTATTTCCTATTGAGTAGTATTCCCCCTGGCTCTTCATCTCATTAAATTAAATAAAGCTAAGCCTGTGTGAATGTCACAGCTCATTTAAAGGAAGGGGATGGGGGTACGTCTGATGCTAGGGGGCCAGGCTTTCTCAGATAGCTGTAAAGGTACGTAGGATGGCAGCCTGCAGCCCCCTTGCTCTTCCAGTCCCAGACCTTTCCTCACTCGCAACCTCTGCAATGCAGATCTTGGCACTGGTTTGGTAAAAAGGGGAAATGACTGGTTAGTGGTTTGCAGGCTTTTTAGACTCAAGGGCTGTGTCTACATGAGATGCTTACTGTGCTGTAGCTCGTTACTACTGCGCAGTAGTGTCGTGGGGCAGAAACCATGATGCATGCTACTGCGCAGTAGTCATGAGCTACTATGTAGTCAGCAATATCAGGAAGCCATGCAGGGATGCTACAAGTGAAAACTACACACTAATGTCCCAGCCTGGCTTCCTGGTGACGCTACTGTGCAGCAACGCTGGTGTTACTAAGAATGCAAGTACTAAATAACTGTGCAGTAACAACTGTGTCTCGTGCAGACGTGGCCATGACTGCCCTCATTAGAGTCAGTGCATCCCTTATAAAATGCAAGCTCTTGGCTTTCACTTGTGTTTTTGGCTATGAAAAAAAAAGACTAGAGTGGTTCTTCTCTTGTGAAGAACTCAGAAAGCCTGCAGCAGGGCAGGATGGTTTTGTCACTCTGGATTCCTATTCAAAATCTCAAAGTTCGCCTTGTGAATCACATGCAGATGTTTGCAAACTAACAGTGCTAATAGCACATGGCAAAAATGTATATGGCAGACAATAATGGATCCAGTGACGCCAGGACAAAAAGCTATGCAGACAAGGGATTTTATTAGCCACTTTGTGATGCGTACTTGTATTAGCCACTTTGTGATGTGATGTGGTTTATTACCATATTTTCTCACATACAACACACTTTCCTGCTCCCCAAACTAGCTGTTGGAAACTATACTGCACATTATGTGCAAGAAATACAGTAAGAGCAGTTTTTGCCTGTTACCGGGCAAAAGTGAAAGTAAAATCTGCACATGACAGAGGGAGCAGAAGAACGAGTAGGCTCGCTTCCTATCCTGCTGCTGCGCTGCACAAAGAACTGTTTTCCTTCATTTTGCCTTTCAAAAACAAGTGCGTATTTTATTCTAGAGTGTGCTGCATGTGAATAAATATGGTATAATTCCTTTGTATTATCTTTGCACTAAGGAGGCCTATTGTGCAGGGTGCTGCACAAACACAGATCAAAACTGCTGTCCCTGAAACAGGCACACTATATAAATTCAACCTTTGAGGCTGGGGTCTCCACGCACGAGCAGTCGAAGCTTTATCAAGTGTTTTGAGGTGTCCCAGCAAGGCAGGGTTTGAAAGGAGGGAATCAGAAGGAAGCTTATCTTTATCTTGAAGCTCAAAGAGATTTGCTTTTCCTATAAAAGGTCAAAACTAAACAAAGCCACCAACATTAAGTCATTTTAAAGTGCAACCCTCAAAGCATATTTCTTCCCCTGAGCACGTTGCTATTTAAAGTAACCCCCTGGAAATATATGAAAGCTGATGGTATTTCCTTACTGCACTTCCTGCAGAGGTGAGGCCACTAAATTTAAGTATTGTTTTTAAAAAATGTGCAAAAGGAGATGGACTTTGCAAGAGTTATATTATGCAGAAGGGTGAGGAAGGAAAAAAAATACTTGAAACCTCCCAGCCTTGGGATTCAAACCAGGAGAAAACAAGACTCAATTCCAGGATAACATCCCATTCTTAAAACGCCATCAAAGGGCCTAAAGACCAAGAGTATGGCAAAGGGCCTAAAGACCAAGAGTATGGCATTTTGACATCCAATCCGTATTCCTGCACAGTGTGGGACGCAATGACCATGCTGCATTTCATTCATCGTAGGGCCACGTCTTTAATACAGTATTAAAGCATGGCCAGCAGCCATTCAGTCCCCATTAACACATAGCCCATGTGTCCAGGAGGTCACAGAGGCAAGATCTCTACCATCCCAGCTGGGCAAGAGCGAGCCGCTAGAGCACAACCCAAGCAGCCATGGTGCTATCAGCACTGGAAATGTCTTCGACTCCATCCCGTCTTTCACTTCTGTGCAAAACCACATGGAACTCTTCACTGCATCTCAACGGGACAGCGTAAGCAGCTGCAAGCAACCCGCCCTCCTCTGCCTGCTATCTGTATGACTCACGTAACCAGTCATTGCGTGATCCATCCCCAGAGCATGTTTTTGCTGCTCGCTTTCTCCTTTTTTCTCAACTCGAACTATGAAAATCAAGTTAGTCCATCGCAATGTTGAGTAAAATGGTGCAGTTTCAGGCCTTGCAAGGGAGCGTTTCTTGTTCCCACGCGTACACACACTTTCTGTTGGGCTCTGAAAGAACTGATGGAAACGTCATTTCCATTGATTTTAGTAAGAACAAATTTCACTTGTTCATTATCCACTATTCACTTCTTTCCCTCAGTCCTTTGTTTCTGCTTCAGAAGCATCATTTCCACCCCAGGTGATCTGGAGAGATGAGCCCAGTGATTCCCAACCAGGGGGCCAACGCATTCTGGGGTGCCTTGAGATCCTTTCAATGGTGCCATGGGGTGCCATGCAATATTAGCACTGTTAAGCATGCAAATGTGATTCACCAAATAAACCCAGAGCTTTCAAACAGGAATTCATAAGTGGCAAAACCACCCTGCCCTGCTGTGCTCTTTTTGAGTTTCTGCAACAAAAGAACTGCTCTAGTATTTTCCTCTGGTCCAGAAACAAGGGGCTGGCATTTTCCGAGGGGGACCTTGAGTCTAAATCGAGAAGTCCTTGAGTCTAAAAGGGCTGAGATCCTGGATTAGCTTTTCTATCCTGATTGGGTACAGCCTAAATGACAGGCAGGCAGCAAAGGAAAAAGATCCCAGAATGACACAAGGCAGGAAGAGGAACTGGGGCGGAAGGGAGGCAAGCTGTTCCTCCAGCATTTCTCTCTCAAGCATTAGCCCAGGAAGGGAAGGAAGCACTGGATGTGAAGGATGGACTAGCTCATTGAAGATGAATGTCCGACTGACAATCATATTAATCTCTGAATAAATAATGCATTCTGTTATTATAGTACCAGCAGTCAGTGCTTGTCCCAGGGCCCACCGTAACTCTACCCTATTAAAAGTGCAATAGATGGAACATGGCAAGATAAAAACCACTGGCATAATTGAAAGAAAAGCTGGGCTGAAACCTTTCAAGATGACAAGGTCCTGACTTGCCTTAAGATAAGGTTCCAGCTCTCCTCCAGGAAGATGCACGCAACGGGTCATAGCAGAGGTTGGTGTCCAGCTGATGTTAGTGGGGTTCCACATGGGACCAAGAGTCCCTCGAAGTAGATCCAAGTTCAGAGTCAGGACCTAAAACCGTGCTGCATCCCACATCCAGCCCAGAGCCTGAATGGGTCTCTCTTCATGGTAGAGTATC
Source organism: Crocodylus porosus (assembly GCF_001723895.1). Taxonomy (NCBI): domain Eukaryota; kingdom Metazoa; phylum Chordata; order Crocodylia; family Crocodylidae; genus Crocodylus; species Crocodylus porosus. The sequence goes on along the minus strand of NW_017728947.1, from coordinate 112,603,828 downwards.
AGATATAACATGGACTCTACTCTTGTGCCCATGTCCCTAAAGCCACCTCTTCCACTTCACTCATAAATGGATTCTAGGCTATGGGAACCTATACAGGATAGTAGGGACTTGGCCTTTGAATGGTTTGGGGAGTTACAACAAACTGTAATCTCCTTCCCAAAAGGCAGCCAGTGCAGAGCCCCAGGCATCTGCGTCCTTATAGCCCTGTCTTCTCTTCTGCAGAGCATGAGCCCCATGGGTCCCAGTCCTGGTTTGGGCATTTGGATGCTACTAGAATGCAGACACCATACTATTTCACACACAACACACATCTCTTCCCCAAAAAACTAGCTGCCGGAAACTGGAGTGCTCGTTGTATGCGAGGAAATACGGTAAGAGCAGTTCCAGCCACTTACCGGGGAAAACAGGTGTAAAGTCTGCACTCGAAGCACAGGGAGCAGAACAACACAGACTTGGTCTCCCAGCTGCTGCTACTTGGCTACAAGGAAAGATCTTTTTTCCTTCATTCTGGCTTTCAAAAAGAGGTATGTTCTAGGTCATAATGCACACAAGCAAATAGCATTATAGCAGCGGTTAGGCAAGACTTGCCTGAATCAAGTTATGCGCATGTGGGTTTGCAGACTGTGTCTGGTTCCTAGCTAGCTTTCCAGATGAAGGCCTATCTATGGATGTGTGTACAGGTCCCGACGTTCTCTGGGCACCACTTAAATAATACTGTCACAAACAGAACAAGTATGTTGGAGGACATCAACCAACAACTTACAAGCCACCTGGGAAATGGAAGAGCAAACTGGAGGGACAAACAGTTAGCCAGGCTGGTTCAGACAGAGGTGATCCAGCTGTGAGGAGGGAGCTGGACTGGATGTGGCCTCCTGAGAGCCCCGCCAACCCCACTCTTCTATGACTGAGACATTGGTGCAAGAGAGGTGTCATTTAGCCTTGGATTGAGTGTCTCAGCAGTACAATTGCACCACCGCTCCCTAAATGAACATCGTATGGGTCAAAACAGGAATCCAGCCGCACTGACTCCTGATGTCCTCTGCCCCTGTGAGCCGCAGATGGGATCACAGGTACCAGCCAAACAGCCGAGGCAGCTATAAGGCAAAGAAGCTGTCCTGCAGAAAAGCGACCACCCTGCCCAAGTCCTTTCAAGCTTTCTCTTGGCTAGCATAGTCTTTAAGATAAAACTTGGACGTTGTACTTGGACTGATCTGGGCTCCCAGCACGATCGTAAAAGGGCCTAATTTTTCATCAACACAGGGCTTTGGCCTCTTTGCACCATGCTGGCACCAAAAAATGACCCTCAATGACTTGCTGAGACTCCCCTATGAGGCAGGCTTCCCCAATCAGTGCAGAGTTCATTACAAGGGTCCTGTACTGGTCTTTCCATCTGCCCTGGCATATGGGACCTGCCTATAAAGGTCCAGACTTACTAGAGTGACCATGGCTACAGTCCTGCTATTCTCTGCTTTGCAAAGGCCACTAGAAGAAGAGTGTAAATTAGAGCCAGTCTCAGAGCTGTCCCAGCGGACACTGGGACCATGCAGATCCACAGCTGGCCCAAGAATACTGTCAACATAAAAAAGTGGCTTAAAAGCCCCGAAGCTTCATCCTTGCCTCAGGACAAGGCTCCAAGGTCAGACCAGGGGTGACCACCCTACAGCACAGGTGCCATACGTGGCATGGGCAGCGTCTGTATGTGGCACGTGGCAGACCAGGGAGGGGGGGGGACACACATCACACTGGGAGATAAAGCAGGGAGCAGAAAGCAGAGCAGCAGCTCAGGAAGGGGATGAGGATGGCACTTGGGGAGGATGCTGTGCTTACTCTTTGGCATGCCTTCCAAAAGTGTTGGCCCCACTGGGTTAGACCACAGATAGTGAAAGGAAAACAGGTAAAGCAGACTTCTATCTTGAGAGAATAGCAGCTGGTATGTTGTACCCACAATGATTCATGATCTCAGCTCCTGATACCCACAGTCTTTACCTGGCTCCAGATGTGTTCATCTGGAAAAGTTTAGCAATTCAGGACAATGTGACAGTGAGGGATGACAAGCCCTGGCCAAATCCTGGACAAATTTCCCCATAATGGATTACTCTCTCTGCTTACATGTCTCAGTCCAGGGCTGGGCATCAGTCCGGGCTTTGACCAGATTTCCCATTGTAGCTTGTTTTTATTACACAGACGGGCAACCAAACTCCTTGGACTGGCGCAGATCAGCAAACAGATCTTCAGATAGAGTCCACTACCCACTCAGACCCAGGTTTCCCATAGTTTCTCTCTGCCACAATGCACTTGGTTAATCTGACAGAAATAGAGAAAATGCACGGGGAAGCATCTGGGACAAAGGCAACCCCGGCCTGGACCTTTGAGACCTTGGTCTCTGCTCTTCTTGCAAACAGCTGCTAGCGATAACCCTGGAGCTGCCTTGCCACAACATTTCCAGGTTGGGTGCATGCAGGTGGGCAGGGTGTGCTCAGAGGCATCTGGTGCCCCATGCAGACATGCCCGTAGATGAATGCAATTTGCTGCGATATAACCTGAATGTACAACATAAACACCTCGCGTGACCAGCACAGAAGAACTGTCCTCAACCCCGGCTGCCAATAATGGACTACACGTACGTCCATTTAACTTGTTCATTTGACAGCAAAATTGCCATTGCAAGGGCCTTCTGTGTTCTGGGGAGGATTGTGGATGGGTTGCACCGAGAAAGGTCTTTGCAATCCGGAACGCAGATGGTGGGTCATTATTAGTACATTGTCTGGGAAATTGAGGGGGAAGCTTGAGCCAAGGAAGCCTTTGATAATCACAGAATCATAGACAACGAGGGCTGGAAGGGACCTCAGGAGATCACATCTAGTCCAACCCCCTGCTCCAAGCCAATCACTCACTGTAATGGACATGACAAAAAGCAGAACTTCAGAGTGAGTTTGCTGAGATGGGTGAAGCCCAGTTTGCAAAGAAGGATCAGGACATTTCAGACTGCATGCAGCTCCCAAGTGGTAATGTGTCTATGCCTCATTACTGGCAAGCCGGCTCCGCTAACAAGTGCTTTGGTCTCTTACTGGTGAACCGCAGGCAGGATGTCAGGCTTCATTCCCTATTTTGTCCCCCCCAACACCTAGTAGAGGAACAATTTTTGGATAAATCAAATCCTTAGCGCTCCCATCTGCTAGGAGTAAGAACCATGTCCCAAGAGCTGCCTGGTTTCCGCTTTGATTTGCAAAGACAGCTCCAAGATGATGGTTGCGGAGAAGGCAATGAACCAGAGATAAAATCTGGCACTGTGTTTTTGTATGAGGAAGGTACAGATAAGGAGCCCACTTCCTCCAGGTGGTGAGCACCATGCACATCACAGCTCGTGCGGGCTATGGGTTCTCCACTGGGACAGGTATGGAGGGACGAGTCACTCACCAGGATGGCAGCAAAGAGGAGAGACTGTCAGAGGATCCTTCTGATCATCTACAGCAGGGGTGCTCAGGCCCTGGCTTGCAGGCCAGATCCTGCCTGTGGATCTGTATCAGTCAGCCCGTGCAGCTCCCCCAGGGTCCAGCGTTACTTGCTGCTCCATTGGTGCCAATCTGGGGAGCGGTGGCAGCATTACTTGCTGCTCCCTTGATGCCAAACAGCTGGGCCCAGGGGGAGTCCTGTGGGCTGGGTAACATGCTTTTTGCACGCTGGACTGTGCTGGCATATGGGCAGAGCAGGGTGGTGCAAGCCGGACTGGGGCAGTGTATGGGTGTGACCAAATCCAGTAAGCAAATGGCATGCAGCTGGATGGGGGCAGTGCAGGATTGGACCCATGGGCCCTGCACAGGATCTGGCCCGCTGCCTGGCTCCGCATCATCCATCCGGCCTGCGGGGCCACAAGGTTGGACACTGCTGATCTACATGGATGCCCAGTGTGACCCAAGCCAGAGACCCTCGCCCTGTGGCCACTGCCCAATGCCCATCGATCCTGGGCACACACAGGCACGTTGCTCCAGATATGGAGTCTTCTTGCTGCATGGGGCTACCGTACAGGGCATTCCCCCCTCTGAGGGGGCTGCATTTTCCATCAACATCACATGCCAGAACCCTTGTTGGATTAAGCAGGTCCTCAGATCAGATCCTCTATCAGACAGGGTGCACAGGGCAGGGAGCAGAAAGCAGAGCTGCACATCAGGCAGGGAGAAGAAAGCAGAGCAGGAGTTTGGGCAGGGGAAGGGGATCCGAATGGCACTTGGGGAAGGTGCAGTGCTTGCTTTCAAGGGTCTATCCTGTCAAGGGCAGCGTGAGCACTGCAGAGAGGGAAGGATCACAGTGGTTACAGACCATCAGTCCATTGGAAATTACCTTTGTGGCCTTGGTTACGGGCCATTACTATTGGACCTATTATCTGCTATTATTATTTTATCTGTTATTTGCCATCAGACACATGCTGAATGGACCGGGCACCCTACCCAATAGCAATGTTTGCCTGGGGAATGACCCTAGGCTTCAGTTCATTTTGCATTAACTCCTCCTTGGGCACTGCCAGGCTATTATGGGGCTAGTAACAGAGCCGACATGCCCACTCTGAATACAACAGTGGAGGAGGTTGTTTGCTCTCCTGCAGTCACAGTGCACCTGCCTCTGGAGTCACAGCGAGGAGTCTGACCCCCGTGGGCAAGCCAGAGGGGACATCTGCTCCCCACCTCCAAGCCCTCTTCTGTCACTGCATTCTCAAGCCCAGCTTTCTGGGAGTTACTGTAGCAACACAATCACTCCCAGGCAGACGTAGGAGTCCATCTCCTTACCAAAGCATCTGAGGGTTTGTGGTCTTCCCTGGCTGCATCCTTCAAATGACCTTGAGAGGCCACGCAGTGAAACCGAGGCACAGCAAGGCAAAAGGATCCACCCAAGGAAGCTGTAGCAGAACATGGATGTGAACCCATGCCTCCCAAGTCCCATGCTGATGCTCTGACCACTGGGCCATCCAACCTCAGAGGCTTGTTTTGGGCCTACATGTGCATTTTGCTCTCTGTAAAAATGGCAATAAGGAGTTTACGACTCAGATGATGCTGTGGTTTATTCTTCTAGAGACCTGCATTCGCCAGTGCTAGCAGCCAGCCGAGGCACAGCCTTCTGAAACCAAATGTATGAGCACAGCACGAGGTCGAAGCAACCCCTGAAAGAAAGGACCTCATCCTATCACCAGGAAGAGTCAATTTTTTTTCCCTTCATGTTCCCTTTTCTGCCTCGTTTGGCTTTCTGCTCTGCCCAGCCACGCGGGATAATCGACATGGGGAACGGGCACTGGAGCCGGGCTCCCTCCCATGGCTTTGTCTCCTGGGTGCATCATTAGTGACAGTGGTGGTCTATATTTAGTGCAGAGAGGCCAGCTCGTGAAGGAGCACTGCTGGTGCTTTTCACCAGAAAAAGCACACCAGCACCTCGCTGCTGCACAGGGGGAACCTCTGCATTCAAACCCACATTGCAGCACATGGGGCCAAGCAGGGACTGAGCCAGTCTGCAAGCTTCAGAGGGCAAATGTGGCACTGCGCATCTGTCTGCAGTCGTCTGCTAGCTCCTGCTCTGGCATCGTCAGCCCACCTAGCTCCTGCAGTCAAAGAACATTGTACCCAACAGCTGGCCAAGGAGTGACATGGCCAGCCACCTTTCAGTCCTCGGCTTGAGCAGCCAGGTCCCATTTACAGCTGCATTGACTACGGGCAGTCGTTGGCCTGAGTACGGAGCAGGGCAGGAACACAGTAGCAAGGCCCCTTAGCGGCTCTGGCAAGGAGAAGGCTACAGAGGTTTCATTAGCATTGCTGGACACCCAGCACAGCAAGGGAGAAGAGCATGAACTAACAGCGTACAAACTTCAGGGAAGGCAAGAAGCATTCAAAGGAACATACACTGGAGGATGGGGCATGCTCCTGGAAGGATGCAAGTGTCTCTTCTCATCTGGAAAGGATACGCCACCCATCAGACTATTGTACTACAGGCTGCCCTGGGAACAGGATGGCATTTGTCTGCAGTTTTCTGCCACCTTTCCCCTGGCATCAACACCAGGGACTGTACCAACGCGCAACAAACATGCTCCCCAGCATGGGAAATGATGCTCAGTCAGGGGAGATCTTTCCATGAGAGTGAGTGGTGCCACCCCACTGCTTTCCTCCAAGTGAATGGCTCCTCCTATTACCCTTCTCCGGATTCAATCTCTCTTCAAAAGCTGGCCAGCAAATCTTTTATGCACGTGCCTCCGCCACCCTCCAATTTTGATGTTTTATCCTCTTCTGTTAAGTCTAAGCAGAAGTGGAGTGGGCACCACCTGCCTGGTTTGGAGTGCTTTTGGCCTTCTCACCTCTCAGCTCGTCTCCACTGCAGAGTTAACTTTAATTTCAACTCCTGATCTGGCCCTGGTCATACCCAAAATCCCTTCGCTCAAGAGCAGCGGTGCTTTTAACTCAAGTCAGCCAGTCCAGGAGGCAGCTCATGTTGAGCCAGCCCAGCCTGTCTGCTGCTCACACATCTGCTTCCAAGTGCGGACAAAGGCTAGTGTCACCTGAGCCCAACCCGGCTTCCACCCCTGTCCTCATGCTCTCCCCACGAGCCCAGAAGGGACAGATTCCTCCACCCACAAGTCACTTGGAAAGCATCTGGAGAATGGCCTGGCTTTCTGCAACACTAAGAGTTATGGGACAAGCTCCCAGCTTGCATAGAGCTCCATGCAGCACTTGCGCAGACCACCACCTCGAGTGTTATTATGCCGCACGGCTGCTTTGATCCAAGCTAGGCTAATGCAAGAGGTATATCACTGCCTTCCCTATTCAGTGAAGAGGTACCTGCATGTCCCAGACTCCCCTCTTCAGAAGCAATCTTACTGCCACTTTCTCCCTAAAGTGGGTACTTCCACAAAGAGCCTCTGATGCCAGACAGACAATCACGGACCCTGCTGCAATCTCCGTCTGTCCTGTTCACAAGTTATGCCACGATCAGGAAAGACTCTCCCAGGAGAGCTGCACACAGCAGACACCACTTTTTGTACCTCGCTCCTAGGTGACAAGGGAGTGAGTAGCAGACAGTCTGCATTTACTAAATAGCTACCTGGGATGGACATGGACAGGCAACACTTAAATCAGTATAACTTCTATGTGTGGAGTTTTATCTCTGATCCCTTTCAGGGTAATTCTCCACAGGATTGGGCACAGGTATCCCAGGGTAGGGCTCTGCATGGCCTACGCATTCCTTTTCGACAGTGCTATTATGCCGATTGCATCAGTTTAAACATGCCATCTGTCTGGGCTTTGGAAGCCAGGTTGCATCTGATCAGTGGAAGCTCAAATGAATACTCTGGGAAATAAAGCCTTAAACTGAAAGCTAAAGTTGTAAGAGATGAGAGGAGTTCTGGGCAACTGAGCACCTAATGAATGGCCTTGTGTTTCTTAATGCTCCTGGCCTGAGTGTTTCTGTAGGGCTGCCGTCATTAGGGTACCCCACAATTCTGTCTGCACTTCAGCTTCCCCGAGACTGGCCTTTTTGTGTTGAGCAGAGCTCATTAAAGGGAAAGTTGAATTTATATTTGCACGTGGAAATACCGTCTGCCAGTGATTTCTCCCCAAGCTGTTGGTAAAGGAGGTTTCCAAATCTTGCAGCACCCTGCTGAGTCAAACAGCTCCCTGAGGCCGCAAATAAGAGGCATCGGCTTAAAGCATAAAGAATACCTTTGACTTAGAAATCTGCATTTGCTCCTGTATCTTGAGAGCCGCGGAGAGAATGCTGTACCGGCATTTGCTCAGGGAGATGATTTGCTCTGGAAAGTTAAGAAATGCTTTCTCCCCTGCCAGCAAGCAAGCAAGTCTTGCCACCCTCCCAGCGCCTGCTTATTTCCCTCGCTGTCTCTAGCCACCCTGCTCCTTCCTCCACCCCCTCCTCTCTGAGACATAGTATTTCTTATTCCAAAAAGTTGTCAGGCCAAGTATGATTTGCAGTGGAGCCGTTGTGAGCAATGCCCAGAATTTCAATCAAAAGGCAAGCATTCACTGTGTCAGCAGCCTGCTGGCTCCGGCTGTACTGCGCCCCTGCCAGCTTTTCAAAGACACAGCAGCTGTGTCAAGCTAGGAGAGAAGCTGCGGCTCTTTGGGTTCAAATGTTATTCTGCAAGCTCACACGGGAATCAATGTATGATCCTCTGGGCCCTATTCAGTCAAGCTCCTCTTCTTTTCAAAGAGATTGGATGTTGGTGGCTGGCCACTGGCTTGGAAACGTCTGTCCTGAGGCAGGCTTGAGGAAGGGGCGGCTGGCTTCCAGCACAGAGATCCCCAAAGGCAAATATATCTGCATCTCAATTCTTATAAAATCATGAAAATGAGGGTTGGAAGAGACCTCAGGAGTTGATCTAGCCTAACGCCCTGCTCAAAGCAGGACCAGCCCCAACTAGGTCATCCCAGCCAAGGCTTTGCCTAGCCGGGTCTTAACAACTTCCAAGGACGGAGATTGCACCACCTCTCTGGGTGACCCGTTCCAGTGCTTCACCACCCTCCTAGTGACAGAGTTTTTCCTAATATCCAACCTACACTTCCCTTGTTGCAGCTTGAGACCATTGCTCCTTATTCTGTCATCTGCCAGAGGAGGAACTGATTCCACTCAATTAATGGAAAAAAATGGTGCTCACTCTTTCTCTCTTCTCTCAACACAACAGGGATGCCTCTCCTTCCTTTCCTTTCCAGCATGTGTTGCTCAGTAGTGAATATATATTAGTGATCATTAGGCTCCAGAGTCAACACCCCACTCACAGCCAGGGGGCAATCACATCTATGAAGGCTATTCTTTCAGGCTACCTGGATTCCCAGGCAGATATTACTACAGATTTACACCCAGTACACTATCTTTGCTATGATCAAACTTAGAATTTATACCAGGAAAATAATGGAGGCATAGAGGGTAGGGAAGGTACAGGAACACCCACAATCTAGCTCTAGCCAAAACTGGGCACTTTGGGTTTGTAGATAAAGAGGCTATTTAATGATTAAGTTCACACAGAGACTGCCTGGCAGTATCTACATGTTTCCCCCCAATACTAGAAGCTGAAAGCATGGCTCTTACAGCCTTTGCTGCTTGAAAATCTGTTCTCTGCCAAAAAAATCAAATGCATTTCAGCATCACTTTCCCCTTTCCTTATCTCAGACACTGTCAGGTACAGGAAGAAACATCTAGACCCCTGAGCAATTACATCCATGCTGGACACCTCACACCAACCTCTGGCTGGGTCATTCAACAAGAACAAGCTCAAAAACATAACACCCAAAATCCTGGTGCTAGTAAAACACACCCGACTGACTGCACTGGCAAAGCTCATTCCTAGAGATGCAGATTTTAATGCCACAAAGGACTACTGTAATCACTTCAGCTGACCTCCTTCATAATATAGGCTGTAGGATGTCACCAAGGTGCTAATGCATTGGCCTGTGCCTTTTAGTTACCTGGAATCGATCTCTGTGAAAGCTACCTGGTTCTTGATCCGAGCGATGGAGATTCCTTGATTCAAGTGACCTGGTCCTAGGTAAGCTGTTGATCTGTTAAAAAAAAAAAAAAGCACCTTATTTCTAGTTCAAACAGGCCAACATAAGCTTCCAACCATTCCTCCTCTGTACAGCACAGGTGGGGACAGCAGACTTCCCCATGCTATTCTGAATAGGATTTGTATGGGCTTCAGGGCAATGGAGAAGCACAAAAAATATACAAGGCAATGGGGATTTCTGGGTGGAAGGCAGCCCCCGTGTTTGACCTACAAGGCCAAATCACCTCCAGGCATCAGTGTGGGACTCTTGGCACAAAATACCAAACTGAACCGATTCAACAGAGAGAGCAGTGAATAATGTCCATTGTCACAAACAAGAGATGGGTGCCCATGTCCATTGCAGCTGGAGGAGTGTCAGAAAGTCTTAACCCCCATGCCTCCATGGTCCTGACCCTTTCTGAGATACCCATGAACACGTCATGTGCAAGATGCAGGGCTCTCACGAAGCTGCCAGCTCGGCTCACGCCAACCACTGAAACGGCATTTCAGAGCCATGCGTGCCCCTCCTGGCCTGGTTCTTATATTCTGCACATCACCAGGAGTATTCGGCGCCTTCTGGGGTTATGAATAAATAACTAAGCCTTGTGACTACTGATGTGGGCTGCAAGAAGCTGGTAATCTCCAATCTCTCCTCCCTATCATCTTGCCTGAGTGATAATATGAGGTAGTCCAGACCTGGAGTACTAATAGCTCCTGAGATTCATTAGGCATGAAGAGGTGTCCCTATGATGTTTCGTGAGATGACAGCACGGGTCCCCCTTTCCATTCTTCACCCCAGTGTGTCCCATCCAGCATGAGGCAGAACTCCCTTTCACCACACCTGTGCCTTGTTTCTCAGGGGCCATCCCCACCTCACTCCTTCCCTAGTACAACCTGCTGCTGTGCCTCCCAAGCTTGCAGCACTTCGCCTGCATCCTGCCTGGGCAGGAATGATGCTGGACACAACTGCACCTGTTCTGCCAATGCCCAGAGCTGCTCATGCCTATTCAGAAGTGGGAAGTGGGCCAAGAAGCTAACGCGAGGCAGCCCAGCTGGTGGGTCCTGCATCCCTCCATGGCAGCAAGGAAGTGGGAACAAGGGGAAGAGACACTTTGGGGCAGAAAGCCACCCCCTGAAGCTGACCGTGATGTCTCAGGCAGCATCCATTATTGGCTGGATCAGACCTTTGCAGCTTGGATCTGACACTTCATGGACCAGATCTGGCTGGCACACTGTAGGGTTGCTGACCCCAAAGCTATCCACGACCCAAGAGCAACCCATGACAAGTGACAGTGCTGGATGCTCACTGCCGAAGTTGCAAATAAAGACCTTTTTTCCCAACTATCTAGTTGGTCTAATAAAAGACATCACCTCTACCACACTGATTACTTCAGAAGTGAGGAAGACAATGCAATCCAGATCCTCTCCGACTCCCTCCGGAGAAAGCTCGGGTGCAATGTCTGGGGCAGATTGGGCTTTTCAGAGAGGTTTAATGTTTTGCTTGCTGCGGGGTTGAAACTTGGGGCAAAAAAGCAACAGGTTTTTCCTCCATCTGTTAAATCATGGTGTGTTTTGGTGCTAGCGTGGTCAGATGGAGCGTTGAGGAGTGAGTTGGGAAACTTAAGATCTTGCTCTTTTCTTATCTATTCTCCCCTCCTAAAGCTCCTCTAGAAATCATAGAAATACATATGCTCGTTCCAAAGGTGCCAACACATCTAGTTCATGTGCAACAATCGGGGAGGGATGGGGAAGAGAGAGACGTCTCCCAGCAGCTGGTTTTGAGTGCTAAACCTCTCCCCCGCCCCACACACGCGGTAGAGCTGGCAACACTTTCAAAGCTTTGAATATTGCATTTTGAAGTTGGGGGGGAAGTTTCAAAGCCATTTATACACTGCCCCCTCTCTTCTCTCTCAGCAGTCGAACCACACTGCTCCATTCCTCTTTCCTCTCCCATGACGGAAAAAAGCTCTCGTTAGTTTTGATGTGCAAGGTCTGTGCCTTGCTAAGGAAGACCCAGGTCCATGCTCGTTTGTACTGCAAGAGCACCCAGGTGAGGCTGCACGCTCCACACATGTCCGGAGCAAATGATTCAAGGCCCTACCCCTCGATGACATGTTTGGGGTCTATTTTATTTGGCTCTGGCTGCCTCAGGGCTCTACTTTCAAGGGCTAGAAACATCCCTCTTTCTTTTTTTTGAAGCAAAGTTCTCCTCCTCCCTCCCTCCCTTCCAAAGCTGATTTTGCAAGAGACTTAGCAGGGTCTCTGTGCACAGGCAAAGATGGGGAGCACTGCTGAACCCTCCACCATATTACAGCGGCAACAGGGGTGGGAGAAAACAAGCCCTCGCAGTCCCCAGTTATAAGCACCTCTCCTCTTTCTCATGGCCCTCCTTATTATCCCATGTTTTGGGCAGCACAGTGAAACGTATACCACCACCAGAAGCGCAGGCTTACACAGAGATGCACGACAGAGCCCAAAGGGCTGTCTGAGAATCAGCCCAGGGAGAAGAGTCAGTCGTATCCCTGCCTCCCTCTTGGCAGCTCAGACAGAGAAAAATTGGTGTGTTGCCTAGCTACATCTGTGCAGGCAGGCTCAGGAGAAGAGATCTCATCTCTGACCAGACTTGGGGAGTGTTGAAGTGCCCGACTCCCCTCATCGAGGGGCCATACGGGTTTGCAGAGGCTCACGACTGCTCTTGAGCCCAGCCTGGAGATGGTGCCTGCATAGGCACCTGGTCACGGGATCCCTGGGGAACGTGTTATGGGTGTTCCTGTCTAAGCCCCTATCTAGTGATGCCGCTGGAGGTTGTAGCCAAACTGGCCTTGACCTTCACTGCTCTTGAGCTAGCAGCGATAGGGGCTTCAGCATGGGCTGCACAGGCCCGTGGGGGAGCTGGGATAGACCAGCCTGCTCATGGGCAGATCTAGGATTTTGAAAAGGGGGACGCACATGGAGAGGGGCATCGTCACGTATAACATACCACACATTTTTATCTGGGTAGAACAAACTTAGAAGCTTTACTAAGATGCCAGGGGCCTGGGGCTGTACTTTAAGACTAATGCAGGAACAAATATCACTTGACTGGAATAAGTTAAAAACCATCCACAAGGCTAGGAGATAGGCCTATTTGAATGCCAAGGCCGGGGGCCTAGCCCACCAAGCGTATCGTGGCTGCTACTAGTGGGCAGTGGTAGTATCCTCAGCTAACAACTGATTACGGGGGACAAATAACGGAAAAGCAGGGCATGCTCGTGAAGGTCATAGGGCCAAAACAGGCTGGGAAATAGCAGCTTCAATGCCAGGAGCAATGGGCAGTCAGCAGAATGGCAGAAGTAAGGCTAGCTTAATTAGTGGACCAGCAAGGCCATTAAAAAGGAGAGGGGGTGGTGAACACCCACGGAAAGAATCTGGTAGATGATAATGAGCTATGAAGTCAAGTGACTCCTTCACTGCTGCCTGAATAGAAATGCTGCTGCCACTGCCAAGCAGCTACTTTTAACCTTTGAGTGGAGCAAGAACCCAAGTGGGGGTGCATGTGTGCCAGTGAACACCCCTGAACCTGCTGCAGACACTGCTCATCCCACACAGACCACCTCTCCTCTACACCAAAGCTGGGCAAGGTCCTGCCCCACTCACTCCTAGGGAGTCCAGAGGCCGGCTTTCTGCAGGGGTCTGTGGCGAAGACCGTGGCAGTACGAGACAGCTGTGTAATGGCTAGCAGCTGGCTCGGCAGGTGGTCACTAGAAGAGGATGCTCACCCTGCTCTCAGCGGGGTGCAGGGCCCTGTCCCATGTGGCTCCAAGCTCAGTGGGGTTGAAAGACTGCAACATGCATTGATACCCAACGCGTGAGAAAAATTCCAGGGGAAGTCCCGAGACTTGAGGCATTTAAGCCACTTTGCTCTAAAGCGTGGAAAGCTGTGTCAGGCCCCTTCAGCAAGTCTTCTCACATCAGTACTTTCCCTTTTTCTCTCCACTTGGCTCCTGAGGGCTATGAGAAACAAGTCCTTCCCCCCACTCAGGGTCCCTCCAGCTCCTCATCCCAGTGCCTTTATCCAGCAGCCCCAGGTCTTCCACTTCCCCTGCCTCTTCACCACAGTTGTCTTCCCATAGCGCCTTTCCCCTCTCCACCATCTTCCTCCTACCCCACTGGTTCTCAGCCTCCACCTGAGCTCAATGTCTCCAGTGTCTGCTAGCTCCTGTTTCTTCTGTGTGTAGCCTCCTTGCCCCTCCAACCTCTCTCCCCCTGCCGGACTCCCATCCCACTTTCCCCCCACCCCTGATCACCACCTTGGCATGCTCTGAGCATGCCTGTGTCCCTTCAGCCATGTAGAGCACTGGTTTTCAACCTCTTTTCATTTGTGGACCCCTAAAACAAACCTCTCCCCCGCCCCACGCACACGGTAGAGCTGGCAACACTTTCAAAGATTTGAATATTGCATTTTGAAGTTTGGGGGGGAAGTTTCAAAGCCATTTATACGCTGCCCCCTCTCTTCTCTCTCTTTGAAAAGGGGGGGAGCACACATGGAGAGGGGCATCATCACGTATAACATACCACACATTTTTATCCTGGTAAAACAAACTTAGAAGCTTTACTAAGAAGCTTTTTTCCGTCACGGACCCCTTTGAACTACAAGTGTGGGTATTCACATACTTTTGATTGATCGCAGACCCCTTAGAGATACTTTGCAGACCCTTAGGGCCTGTGGACCACAGGTTGAAAACCACTGATGCTGACAGTACAGAGGCACCGGCACTGCCATGGCCTGTGTGTTTGTACAGCGCCTGGTACTTTTCATACTAGGTTTGTGCTAAAATGGGTGATGCATTCAAACCAAGAGCCTTGGGTGTTATATTTCTAACAGGTTCCCTGCAGATAAGAAAGCAGGCTCTCAAAAACCAAAGTTCATCGGTCATTTATAACATGGTAGCTAAAGCTACACACAGTGGAAGTACCCACACAGCATAGCCCTTCGGCTCCTGGCTTTTGGAAAAGCCTCCCCCTTGGGGAAATGTAGCTAACCCCCGATTAATAAAAACTCAGTTAATAAAGTTTGCATGTGGTTTGTTACCTGCTAGACCACACAAGACAAGAGCTCTAGTCCCGTGGAGCTGCATGCCCAATTGTCCAGGAGCAGAGGCTGAAATCTTTCCCTTTTTGAAGCCATGGGTGTTTTGGGCTACATCAGAGGTGTTTCACCATCTCTCTGGTGCAGATCACTTCGAGCAGGAACCAAGATGCTTTGGAGCTGCTTAACCTGCAGCCCTGAAGCGCAACAAGAGCCCAGCACTCTTTGGCAACCTGGCATTTCTCTCCACTTGCACCCCCAGGAAGGATCAGGGGCTGCTCAGGGGACAGTATGGGATCCCTCACATGGATGGACATATGGACAGGCAGCACAAACAGCTCCCTCATTATGCTGACATTGTTACATGCACTGGGTCAGTTTGCTGCTTTCTTAACCTGACAGCACATGGCCATCCTATCCTCCCCGTTACAAGCACGGCTCTGAAGACAGAGTTAGATTGTTAAGAGCATCTGTGGATACAGAAAAAGGACACTTGCAGTGCTCAGCTGCTATTTCAGCTCTGGGTCTTACATACGCAGTGACTATTCAATTTGATTTTATTCTCTGCTGAAAGATTCTTTTCTAAGCAAGGATACAACTTGGGACCCAGGGGAAAACCATTTAAAAGACAAATGCTGGCCCCAGCTCAGGAAAGCAGCAGATCACAGGCTTGCATGCCAGGGTAAGCGAAGCCTCAGTATCTCTATGCAGAGAAGCACTTAAGCACGTACTTTATGTGAAGCTTATATTTAAGACCCACAGAAGTTCATGGGGCTTTGGCAGGTGCTCTAGTACTTTCCTGCAGGGGCTTGTACTGGAGTCTTGTACCAAATGACAAGAAGTGGGGTTGGAAGGCTTCTCCATAAATCACCTAATCCAACCCCCTGCCTGAGGCAGGATTATCCCTCTCCAAACCATCCTATACAAGTCCACTGTTCAATCTATTAGCAAGACTGCGCAGCACAAGACCTAACCCCCGAACCTGCCACAGGTAAAGCAGGGAGACGCGGCAGCCAACATCCTGCCCATGTAGAGGCCACATCCCCTGCGTGCCACAATCAAGCCCTCCATCCTCCCTGACGTGCTACTCCAGGTGCCTTCTCCTGCCTCATCAGCTTTCTGTTCCCTGCCCTGGGCTCCCCACCTGATCTGCTGCTCTACTTTCTGCTCCAGGATCCTCTGATCTCCTGCTCTTTCTGCTCCCTCCTGCAGGATCCCTGCCCGAGCTGGTGCTCTGCTTTCTGCTCCCCGCCTGATCTGCTGCTCTGCCTCTGCTCCCTGATTGATCTGCCACTTTTGCTTTCTGGTCCCTGCATGATCTACTGCTCTGCTTTCTGCTCCCCTTCCCTGATCTGCTGCTTTGCTTTCTGCTGTTCACTGCAGGCTTCCTGCCTGATTTACCACTCTGCCTTCAGCTCCCTGTCTGATCCACTGTCCCTCTGCTCCCTGCCTGCTCTGTCACTCTGCTTTCTGCTCCCTGCCTGCTCTGCCACATGCTGTGCACAGAGGCCACCTGTGCCACCCCTGCTTTACAATTCCTTAACTTGGATCAGAAAAAGGATCTGAATGAGTCACTTGCTAAAAGCGCCAAACAAAACACGGCATCAGGCCTCCAAGAGCGAGACTGACAACCTAAAAATCCCACTTCTCGCCTGGCATTGTGATGACAACCAAAAAAATTAACAAAAACAAGCAACTTTTTTTTCTCAGATTTTTTCCCCCCCCTCTCCATGTTGAGCTTTTGGCAGCGCCATGAGTTGAGAATTTCCCTGTCCCCCCGCAGAAATTGTTCAGCTCCCTCAGTTTGGGTCAAATGAACATTATACAAATAGGAAAACAGGACTGCAAAAGCCACAGCCGCTCACTGGGGGGACTTGGGGTAAGCAAAGTCTTAGATTCTCTTTCTAGCCCGTCTCTTTGAGACCGGCTGCATTGCCAGCAAAGGAATCAAAATGGTTTTCATGTCTGTCTGGTGGTGCCCAGCCCCCCAGAGACCCTATAACTCATCATAAAGCAGTGACAAGCACTCATGTTCCTGCATAGTCTGGGAGACTTATAAAGACGGGTCCACAATTTCCAGGCCCAAAGGCACGGCAAGTTGCAAAGTCTCATATGCCATCCTGCCTGCGTCATGCTGGACCGAGTGGGACCGTTTCATGTCTGCGGTCCTGCAGTCTGCTTCTCCGTCTCTTGAGGCTACTCAGAGTGAAAAGCAGGTGGGTGCAGGTTGCTTCCAACTTCTGAGCAAAAGCCACAGTGACTCACAAGTACTTGTCCTAAAATCTCAGCCTCTCTGACTGGGGGATTTAGGTGCCTCCTTCCCATCACCGCTGACATCTGCCAAAAAGACCCGTGGGGAAAGCCCTTATGAGAAGTGGTCACCCAGGGCTGAGAGAACCATATCAAAAAGTTCATGCCACACGCCCACGCCCCTGCCCTTCGCTCAGTGCAAGACCAGAGGGAGGTGAGGCCTCTTGCTACCACCCCGGACATATGATCTTGAACCCTGTGCCAGGCCTGTGCTGGAGACTAGCTTTTAATGACTCTGCTCCGCTGCCCTCTGGCTTCAACCTGCCACCGGGGATTTAGAGAACTCCTTCCCATGAATACTGATCTCTGCCAACACAGACCCAGGGGAAAGGCCCTTGCGAGACGGTCGCCCAGATCTCCTGAACAGCTGTGAGAACTGCACCAAAATCCAGGATCTGCACCCATGGCAGGAAACATGGGTTTCTGCGTAGCTGTGGACTGCAAAGCGTCATCCTTCCACAGATGCTCGGGCATCCTAGTCTATCCTGACAGTTTGCTCACATCCTCCTGATGTCTCCAGTGCTAGGCTGCTCCTCCAGAGCCTTGCTGGGGCCAACACACTCTCCCACCCTGAAAAACTGCTGAGAGTAACTTTCACAACCTGAGATACAGTTGATTTGGTGCCTGACACCAGCAGGGGTAATCCCTTGATAAATGTTTCGCCCCAAGATACCCAGTCAACCAGAGGAGCTTATCGAACAAGTGTGAGAAGCTGGTATGATAGAGAGGTCACCCAGCAGCTTCCACATCCTCCAGCCTGCTGCCCCCCACTCGCATCACCGGGGAGGTTGAATACACTTGGCTCCAAATATACCATTTAAAGCATGCACCTAAATCAGGGAGGGTGACTCAGGAAACTAGTTTGCTGCAACTTCAGCCAGGGTGACAAAGAGCTTCAAAATCAGCCTTCCCTTAGTCCTGGTTTTAGCTTCAGTTTCTCCATTTAATCCCAGAATATTCTCTTAATTACTGGTGGACTGGAAGCCCAGTCAGATTCAAAACGCCCTGATCTGGTTTTCGGTGTCACAAGTATGATTCGAGTCAGAGCAGAGAGGACATGTTGTCAAATCTCCATCCTTGGAGGTTTTTAAGGCCCGGCTAGACAAAGCCTTGGTGGGATGATCTAGTTGGGGCTGGTCCTGCTTGGAGCAGAGGGTTGGACTAGATGTGACCTCCTGAGCTCCCTTCCAGCCCTTGTTTTCTAATATTTTATGATTCTATAACATGCCATTAAAAGACCTCTTTGCTCACCAGTTATCAAGGAACTAAATCCTTGCTGTAGGTTATTATTATGTTCTTTTTACTGCCGTAGCACCAAAGGCTGGGTTATCTGGAAACTGCAAAAGCATAAGCAAGAGGCAGCTTGCCACTTGAACACAGGCTTCCTAGATCCTAAGGTGAGAAGGGCCCGCATGGCTATCTTGTCCACCCTCCTCCATGTCACAGGCCCTCACCCAGCAAAGCCTGGATCATGCCAATAGCTTCAGAGTGAGCTACAGCCTGCCCTTAAATCCAGAGTGGGTATCTTTGTAAAAGGACATGCAAGTAACAGGGAATCCACCACTTCCCTAGGGAAGGGTCCATGGTTTAATTTTCCATGTGGCTTAATAAAATTAAGAAACAACCTACAGTTTCTATTCCAAACTCAACGAGCTTTGGTTTCCAACCATGGGCTCCCACTCCGCCTCCTATTGCTAGTTAAGCAATTGATCTGCTTCTAGAAATCATGGAGGTACTCGCAAACTGGGATGGAGCCACCTCCTCCCCTCCTCCTGGGCAGACTAAGCAGAGACGCACAACAGGGGAAGGAACTGATCAGGTGAGAAGTACGGATGGGGACACATTAATTTTGTTTGGGAAGCAGCAGTGTCACTGCATCTGGGAACTGGGGACTGCGAAGGGGCTGTGAGCAAATGCTTTGCTAGTTTGTTAATTTGGTCCAATTCCATTTCCTCCGGGGGACTGAATTTTCCAGGGTTCAAGCTGTGAAACCCACGGGCCCTGCTACACGTTCCAGTAGAAGCTGGATAGAAACCAGCTCTGGAGTCGTTACATATTTTCAAGCACTAACTGTAGCTGGTTGGCTCTTTTTATAGTCATTTTTATTACGTGTTAATGACTTTGCATGCGTGGCTGGTCTACATTTATTGCAGGATTCACCAGTTAATTGTGTGATAATAACTTTGCACTTATGGCCAGTCTTATTTTGCATGTGCGGCCAGTCTAAATGTACCGCGCGATCAAGCAGTCAATTGTATAATATATGTAACATGCAGCACTGGCCCATGAGACAGAACTTCCTGCCGTTTGCAGACTAGCAAATCTCCAAGTATATTTTAATACTTCAAACTTGCTGCAGATGAGTGACTTAGACATAAAGGGCAGAAGTGTCTGAGAATTGGACTGCAGCACCCGCTGCTTTCCACTGCTTGGTTAAGAGCAGGCCAGGCCAGGGAGCCCTCCATACTGGAAAAGGGCAAAAACTGCAATTAGCTAAGGTTGTTTAAAGCTTTATCAGTCAGTCTTTGCCCTTGCAATCCAAACCCAGGAGCCCTTTGTAACTGGCTCCTGATTCCTTCAAACCCTCAACGCTTTGAAGATTCATTTCAGTGGTTCTACTTCATGTCAACCCATCTATTAATTACAGGGCAGATCAAAGCCTGACAGTCAATGGAAATGTTCCTAATGACTTCAGTGGTGGGTTGGATTGGACACAACATGACCTTGGGCCAAACCCTTGTCACAGTACTCGTCTGCAGGAGTTCACAGGATCATAGGAAAGCAGGGCTGAAAGGGACCTCACAAGGTCATTTAGTCCAGTCCAGTCCAGCCTTGCTCTCCTGCATGCATTTGGAGATTGCATTCCCCATCAGACACTTCCCCTCCAGAGAGATGAACATCGAGCCACTAATGCAAAGGTGAAGGGTGAGGTTTTCTGTGCTCAAGTCAGGAGATTCAGCCTCGATTCCCTCAGCAACCATCATCTATGCCCTTGGATCAGGCTGGCATTGGCATTAATGTAGATGATGTTTCTATAAAGCCAGGCACGGCGGTGATACAGTGCCAAGCTAAGGTTGGCGTGGGAACCCGCCACTGCATTTCCTGCCACTCCGTGCACTTCAGTCCCAACCACAATGCTGCATTAATGTACCTTTCCCTTCGCATTTAATATTACATTACTGTGTCTTAAATAAAAGCATATTTTTCGCTGGCTGAGCATGCACCCCTTTAGCAGGCTAACGTCAAGAGCTGTTGGAGAGGCTGAATCCCAAAGTACTTGCTTAAGAAGCAGCAGTTACACCGTGGACTCCTCCCAGCCCATTAGGCTCGGGTGGACAGCTCCTGTTGCTGAGAAGCCCAGTGCTACGGGGTTCCCTCTGGCATACAAATTGGGCTTGTAGGGATAGCAATTGTGCATGGATCCAAGCAAATCTGGATCTTTATCAGAGGCCACATTTCAAATCTTCGAAGTCCCATGGGACGGCTTGGATAGGGATGATCCTGCTTCAGGACCTCCAGAGGTCCCATCCTGCCCTACCCATCTCGGATTCTAGGAAGTGTTTTGTCCAAGTGGGCTTGGAATACCTCTACCCAGACCCAGCCTCAGCCTTTCACAGGCCTGGACTTTGCCATTCGCTGGACAGGAATTAGACCCTAGGAAGGAGGAACAGCAGAGCTAGAAGAGAGGAAAGAGTCCCAGCAAGAAGAAACCAAGCCACGCCTACGTGCCTGGGTCCACCTCCACTTCTCTGGTAGGGCCTGGCTTTGTCCGATGGCCTGCAAATTCGGCTGAGAACTGAGCGTAGGCACTGAAATGCTGGCTTCAGGCTGTGCTACACACAAAGCCATTGAAAGGATAACGTGGCCCCCACTCTAGTGGCAATGCCATCCATGCCCGGGGATAACGGTGGCACTGATATACTCGGCAGAAGGGGCAAACCCGTCCTGGGGAAAGGCTCCAGTTCAAGTGCCGCTGTGGCACCCGGGCCAGGGTATGCATTCAGAGCTACCTCTCAGTGCAGGATTCCCCTGACACCCAGGAGAGCTCTCCACGGACAGTGAGGGAGTCTCTCCATATGAACTGAGAGCTCAGTCACTGTCATCGAGAATGAGTCATTTGTGCCAGCTAAGCTGAAGGGTATGGGGAGTTCCCACTCTCGGAGATCTGCTTCAAGGCTGACTTCAGGCTCAGGCAGACAGCGCTGCCCTGACAAACACTCAGAGGAGGAGCTGTCTCCCAAGCCTAATGACTAAACATACATTAAGCCCCTTCAAGCTGAGATGGCGCAGAATCCAACACCCTTGCAAGCCACCTACAAGCGTGCAATAGGTTGGGCCTGGCCAAAGACCAAATGGACAACTACTCCAGTGCAGCTGGCTCCATTGCACATTACAGCCCTCCTTTGTCTGCTCCCACCACCTCAGGCAGAAGCCAACTTAGGAAACCCACCATCGCTCCAAGGGCAAGAATGCATCTGTTTTGGGAGAGGTAAAAATTCCAGTTGCCACCCAACCCGAGCAGAAAGGAGTATGGAGGAAGCAGGGGAGCAGCTTGTGGAAAGCAGGATAAAAAAAGGTATAGTAGGTTGCCCAGAGCCAGGGGCCTGAAGAACAAGCCAGGTGGATGCATGTGTCATGAAGTGCAGCAAACCCCAAGGACCCAGCGCGAAGGCAGCAGAAGTGAAAACAAGCACAGGCTGTGGCAGGAGAGCAGCATCCGAGGCATCGCATCAGCACATTGCTTGGGCTCTGGACAGAGCTCCGTGAACGGGACTGAAAACCATCCTCAGGGAGGGCCGGGGTTAGTAAGCAGAAGGATCGGGAGGAAACCCCATGGCGAGTTTGTGGTGGGTGGGTACGGGCCATGTCTCCCTCCGGCCTCGCTGACCTTCCACCGCTGTTTCCCACGGATGCTGGTCAAATTCCCCATGTGTTTGCAGTTCCCAGCCTCAGGGCTTTGACCTTCCCTGCCCCCAGAGGGGTGGGGGAAGGCACAGATGGCCCATAAGCAACATAAGACCTGTGCTGCTGCAGAACAGGGGAGGACTGTCCCCCAGCACAGCACACGGGCAGCACTGCCTAGCTTCCTTCTGCAGAAGACGACCCCCAATTCCCCTATGCATCCCCAGGCCTGACCATGAACTCCCTAGGGAACCTACCCCCTCCTGAGAGCATCTGGGTTTTTTTTTGCAAAACTTGGGCCAGCAGTTGCTAGGGCCCGAAGCTCGGAGGCCACGGCGTTTATTTGCTAATTGTAGAGTCTAAAGTAAAAATGACATCTGCTACGGTCCAGCCTTGGAGCCTTTGTAAAGGCAAAATTCTCTGCAGGCCTCCACGAGGCATTGGCCGTGGGTTGCAAGTCCAGACTCGGGCCCCTGAGCTCTTGTGGGTGTCTCTGAGGCCACGGAGCAAGTCCCTCCTGGCATGGGCTCTCAAGAGGATTAAACGTTTTGTGCAGGATTTTCACGTTTGCTCAAGAACATGAGAAGCCAGCCAGCTTGCCAGGCCTAATTACTATGGTAACTACAGGCACTGAGGCTTGGTTTTCTTCTGAAGTGACTCAGGCTTTTAAAAGCAGAAGTGATGCCTCTCCCGCACACGGTTTTTAGACTGAAAGATTGAAGAAAACTCACGTGCTTTGCAGGGACGCTGTTAACTAAGGACTATCCTCATATGCTCCGAAACAGAGCTGCCGTGATCTTTAGACTCATAATCTGTTAGACCTTCCTCTTGTTATGTACAGGGGGGTGGGGAGCGGGTGGGAATTAAACAACCTTCATGCTTTTTCCACAGCTCCAAGACTAATCTATGTAAATCCCAGCTCTAAACAATTTACAATGTCAAATTAATTGGATTATAGTGATAACCTATCAGCTTCCATTATGAAAAAGCTTGTGTTTTCATGGCCTGCCTTATAGGTGCAACTCAAACTGTTAGGAGAAAGAGCACAGGGTTTGCGAGCAGTGTGTATGGAGGTGGGGGGTCTGGCTTGGTGGGGTAGATCCTCCATATAACCAAGCTCAGCTGCGGAAAGCGAGGAACCAGAGGGGATAGCCCACAGACCCTCTTCTTGGCATCTCTTGAATATATTTTAACAACCTTTAAAGCAGCAGGATTTTGGCTGCCGTGCTTCCCTTGCTTTACCTGCAGCAGGTTTGGTGTTATGTCTTGCGTGGTGTCAGGCTTGACCGTGCAGTTCTAATAAGAGGTTGGACAATAGGTTTGTATAGGATGGATTGGATAGGGATGATTCTGCCTCAGGCAGGGGGTTGGTCTAGATAAGAGGTTCACAAACCGTGGTACACGTACCTCCGGGGGGTACATGAGAGAAATTGTGTAATGGCCGATTTAATTTTCATAATAATCACTGGCATTTAAGGGGTTAAAATATAAAAGGCATGCTTGTAGGGGTACGCAGGCAATTGGTAAATCTGGAAATGGGTATGCAATAAGAAAAAGTTTGGGAACCTCTGGTCTGGACGACTGCTGGAAGGGTCTACTTCTCTATGACTCCTCATCCTGCAACAAACGGCCCCGGGGTCAGGCAAACTTTACAAGGAAGCATTTGAATGTGTGGACTTCCCATTAATGGAGGATGAAGAAGAGCAGAGCCTCCACCCCTGCTCAGGCTGGGCCCAGCTCTCCATGGCTCTTTCTAGCTTTGTTCACTGGGGACAGCTCTGTTCATCCTCCTGCAGGCAACACTATGCTTCCATCTTTCCTCCAGGCCAGAATTGCATCTACGAAATGCTGCCCTCCACTAACCACATATCCTAGGCCTCTCAGCAGCTGTCCTTTACTGGAGCGGGTTTTATTGGCAAACTAGGAGGAAAAAGGGTGAATCATTCACCTCAATGTGTGCTGTGAATGGTGCTATGGAGCTTAAGTTACTGAGCATCCGTTTTGTTACACAGACAGGGCTGAAATAAAACACTCCTTTCTTCTCCTGCAGCACAGTGCTTGCGAAGCCAGGCTGAACTGGAGTCCTGGCTGAATGGTAACAGCCACCCTCTGCACTACACCTCTCAGATCTTGGAGATGGGCCTGTTCTTGGCTTATCCTTCTAGGCAAACAACAAGCAAAGAAAAGCACACATAAGAGAAAGCCAGTGGTCTGGCTAAAAGCCAGACAGATAAGGTGCCCAGCTGTGGTTGAGTGCTCAGCGCTGCAGAGGTGGAGGTGAGCAAAAGCCTCTACTGCTTGTGTCTCGGGTGGATTAGAGCAGCCTGGAGACTGCTCTAATTTGCACCCATGACCAAGAACCCAATGCAGCTGTTCCAGCAGCTGGAGACTACCAGAAAGCTTGGTCGCATTGCCTATGTTAGCAGCTTGGCAAGAAGAGTGGCAAGGCTCTCCTGCACTCCTATACTCAGAGAGGGTCTTGCAGCAGGGAGGGGAATTTCAGGCTGTTTTTTTCTGGAGCCATGCGCAGAGACCAGACCAGCTGTGGGTCACTTTAGTGAGCGGGCAGCAAAGTCACAACCTGATTTATTAGTCCAGAGATATTCAGCTCGTACCAATTCATCACTCAAGCACCCTGGCACAGCTCTGGAGCGCACACATGGCAGTATTTAGGATCAAAGCTGAGACTCTCCTTTGCAGTGAAATGCAGGAGGGAAACATTTTGTCTGAGAAATGCAGGGAAGCCAGGTCGAAGAAGTCAGAAACCCTAGACGGGGGCCTCTCCGAAGTCAGCTCAAGTCAGAGCCCTGCCCGAATCAAACGGCCTATCCAGTTACCCTCGTCGAGGCAAACCAGCTCTCATCATAGAAGCGCATGGAGGGACATGCTCAAGCAGCACCCACCCTTTTCTGACCCCCCCAGCCCAGATGACCAGGACACTCAAAGGCTGGCCGAGGGCACCTTTCATCACAAGTGCGGAGCAGAACTTGAACTCAGGGCCCTAAAGCCACAGGCAAGGCCCTGAAGTCACATTTTGCCAGCGCAGCCACACATAAGTGAATCCTACCCAGTTTCCTTGAATGCCAGGACCAGTCGGGAGACGGCTCTAAGCACTACCCCATGTGGGTGCTGCCTTGTCTGCAGAGAGCAACACCTATCTGCCTTCCCCCAGCAGCTTCCCATGACTGTACCCTCCTCTGTCCTACCGCAAGCAAGGGAGGAAGGCTCGGAGACTCCCCACACCTAAACGCAGCACGAATCCAGAAGAGCAACACCCGTTAATGCCAGGCCCCCGGGGGAGCAGGCTTCTCCGGCGCACTCTGCATCTGGAGACCAAGGCTCAATATGTTTGTAACAAATTGCTGGCTCTGGTGAGAGCTGAGACGAAGAGCCTTGTCAGTGGGATTCCCGAGAGACGCCCGCGATGTCTAGAACTGGTGCCACACCTGATCTCCAATCTTTTCGGATTAATCGCATGCTGCAGGCAGCCAAAAAGCAAGGCCCTTTGTTAAGGTCTGGTGTTTCAGGGCTTACGTTCCCAGCCTGTTCAATGCTCTTTCTCAGACAGCAATGTGTGCAACGTGGTCCAGCGTTACCCGAGGGCTCGCTGCAACCTCGTGCCACCCAGGCAGGGGCTGTGCCCCAGCCCTCCTCAGACAAAACCATGAGGGATCACAAATTAGGAAACCTAACACCCCTGGCTTTTATCCCCCCACCCCGTGGACAACCATACCCTGGTGTCTACAGCTGTCTCAGCAAGGAACTGACGGGCTGGAAAAGCACGATGGCACGGCACACAGCTCAGAGAGCAGCAACCGCAAACAAGGAGCTTCATTTCCACCTCCGGCACCCCCCAGCGCTGCTTAGCAGCCTTAAAAAGCCATTAGCAGGAAAGCAAACGGATCATGCTGCAGCCCATTCACACCCCAGATCCAGCTCAGCCTCCCTGTCTCACCAGCCCTATGCCTGACCCGTGCTCTCCAGCTGCCGACTCCACCTATCTTCCAACTGCTTCATTTTTGCCTCCCAATGCCCATCCATCCTGAAATCCTAAACGCCCCCCACAAAACTCAGTGCTCCCGGCCTGCCCCGTCTTCCCTCACCCCTCGGCCTAAAGCACAGCAGCAAACACCTTGGTGCCAGAGTCCAAATATTAAAGCACCGACAGGCTACGAGCGTCACATGCCCCCATCCCCCGTTCGGTAAATACTCTTATATTCCAGGCTCCTTTCCTATCGATTCCTAGCCCAGCTCCTAAATCCTGTAGGAAACAGTTGAAGTGAGAGCTGAATACTGTATATAAATCTAAAAAAAAAGGGGGAGAGAGAGAAGTCTGTTTTCTGGAAGTGGGGGGGAAGCGAAATCAATACTGTTGTGCTCCTTCTTAATTAGGGGAAGAGAAGAGGGAGTGACCTATGAAGACGGTCGTCAGGAGGCTGCTAGAGAATTGATCAGCAGGCTAGCAGGACTCATTTATATCGAGGGTCGTGGGGAACAAAGGGGCTGGGGAAAGGATGGTACCAACCGCAGCCCGGTGCCGAATGCAGTAATGCCATAATCAAAAGATTTGTGGTGTATTAGAAAAGACCCATTATAATCCCCTGAATAAGTGCCCAGCAGTGCACACAGGGCCTCATTCTCAGCCCTGACTTACCCGACACGTCGACCCCGGCTCTCTGAGGCTCTTTCACCGCGTTAGAGACAGGCTTTCGCACAGAGCCGTCCCGGCGTGCCACACCTACTCGGGAGATGCAGGCACTTTCAAAACCGCCAGGGCTTTCGGCTAGTGCTTCCTATGGAATAATTAATCGAGTCATATTTCAGTTCAGCCACCGGCCATATGGCAGAAAAGAGGATTAAAAATCGCAGCCTCAAAATGCATTTGGTGAAATCCAGTTTATAAGCACAAATAAATACATAAATCAGGGCGGCGGAGGAGACAGCAGGCTGCCGGCAAAAAGGGAAAGGTTGCCATCTCGGGACGCGGCTAACCTTCCTCTTCTGCAGCATGGAAAGACAGGCTCAGCTCAGGTCTAAGCGGCTGGTTCACTTCGAAGAGGGGTGTTTGCCAGGCAGAATAAAGCTGCTTCTTTGTCATCTTTGCAAGGGCAGCTGAAAGCCAGGAGCTGGCCAGAAGAGGAGAGTCCAACGCCAACCCCCAAATAACATATTGCACTGATAAACTGAATTTTAAATGACTTTGGTGGACTAGACCCAGCAAGGACCAGGCAGCAGGCATCCTGTCCAGCCTGCCGAGGCTCCGTCCCTCCCAAACTTGATTAGGCTCTAACTTTATTAGCAACGAGCTTGCGGCTCTTGTTGAAAACCCAAACCTGTCCCCAAGCCTCCCGCGACCGAGGGACACGCCACCCCGCTCCTTCAGCCTCCCCGCAGCCCGTCTGCCCCCGCACCCGGGTTTTGCCCCCCGCACGTTCGTCACCCGGGACCACGGCAAAGGCGCCTTTGCTCTGGTGACTTTTCTGTGTCGCTTCCTGCCACCGCACGGAAACACAAAAGACCTCGGAAAGTATTTTGAAAAAAAACAATCGCTTGCACAAAGGGCGGCGCGGGGGTAGTGGATCTTTGGGAGAAAAGGGGGGCTAGGCACGAAGTGTTGGGGGGGGTGGAAATACTTGAGCTTTGGGAGAGGGGCTGTGTTTTGGAAAGGGAAGCACTGGCGTGGGGTTGGGGGGCGAGTGCTTGCCTTTGCTTGGCAGGACCAGGCGAGGAGGGGCAGCGGGGAAAGAAGAGCTGCATCCACAGCCCTCGGCGGGGCGGGGCGGGGCTGAGTCGCGCCGGGAGCGGAGCGGACAGACGTGCAGCGCGCTCGGAGCCCTTACACACGCACACGCACACGCACACGCACACCCTTACCTGGAGTGGCGACAGCCCGGCCCGACCCGCTCCCACCCGCTTTGTGCGCTGCCGCCGGGGGCAGG
>NW_017728947.1:112557297-112575009 GCF_001723895.1 Crocodylus porosus | reverse complement strand
CCCCCAAAGCCCAGCCCTGACTGCTCAGCCCCCGTGCCCCCCAGCCCTCATTCCCTCAGTCTCCTAGGGCCCAGTGCTGACCAGTGCCGTACCAAGACTTCTGGCAGCCCTGGGCAAACTTTTAGTATCAGCCCCACCTTCACTGGAGAGAATGATAATAATAATAATAATGGGACAATGGGGGAAATGTGACCATTTTTGGGCCCCCTTTCTGTTTGGGCACTGGGCGGCCGCCCAGTTCACCCATGCCTGTATCCGGGTCTGGCCCTGACCTTATCCACACATCCCCCTCCTCCAGCTCTGACCACCCGCCAGCCTCCCTGGAGACCAGCCTTGACCCCTGGATATCCAGCAGACACCTTCGTGCCCAGCCTCGGACACCCCCCATCACAGCCCCCCACCACCCAGCCCTGACCCCTCTGGCAAAACATCCCGCACCCGACGTCCGCTCCAGATGCCCCCCAGCCAGCTCTGAGCTCGGTCCAGACGCCTTCCCACGTCTGCCCCGTTGGTCCCTGCAGCCGGCGGGGGAGTTGTGGCTGGGCTGTGTCCCTCTGCCTCCCCGATGCCACCTGCGGTTGTGTGGATGGGATGCAGGAGGCCCCGCTGGGCTGGGATCTCCGGGCCAGTCCAGGGCTCCAGCCATGGGGCAGCTCTTGACCATTGTGATGGAAATGAGCAAGGCAGAGTGGAAAAGGGCACGTATCCCATCCACGATCCCCATCCTGGAGCGCCACCCAGCGGGGTGCTCACTTGGGCCTGCCTTTCTGGTCTCGAGAGTCCCCCTTGAAGCCAGCTCAGGCTTGGCTTGTCGGGCAAGAGGGGAGCCTGAGCTCCTTCCTGCTCTGAGACGGTATCCGTGAGGTCCTTCACCTTCCCTGGTGCTGTGCGGCCCTGATGCGAGGAGCTGGCATCCAGTGCTCCTCCGGAGAGATGGACTTCACCCCCTCTCAGGGTGATGCAGTGCAAGCCACAGCACTGAGCAGCACAGCCAAGAGCCTCTTCCGTAAAGGGGCAACTGCCACTCAGCTAGAGGTCCTCCATCTCCTCCTAGGGATTAAAAGCAGTCCCTCTGTCCCCGATCCAGCCTGTGCAGCCCTGAGCACCCTCAAAAACACTTGAGACTGCTGAGGCTAAAGGTCTTCCATAGCCAGCCTGGGCACGTAACCCCTCCTTTTCCATGCAGAGGCCAAGGAGCTAACCAGAGTCATACGATATTATAACAACAAGGCAAACACAGTTAACAGAAAGGCTGCAATAAAGCACGTGGTCCAGCACGTGGTCCAGCAAGGCAAAGAAAAAGTATTGGCGAGCAAGGCTGAAATGGGTGCTTATCTCGCCCACAGCAGCGCTCAAAGGGATGTGATCCCATCCCTGGTGCTGCTAGCAGGGAGGCGGTGGGGAGCAGGTTCATGAAACAGTTGCAGAGCTGGCATTTGGAAATAAATTGAAGGGGGCAGGGCTTAAATCCAATAATTTTGCCTGGGAGCCACCGCTTCCACACCCCAAGGGACCAGCTCAGGTCTGACTTCCCGCTCTATGCTGGGCCCTGGCTACCCCTGTTTGAGCTGGGCTCCCTACTGGAGACAGGTGCCTGGATGCTGCTAACCCCAGCCTGGGGCAGGGAGCCTGGAAGGACTGAGAAATCCCCAGTCTACATGGCAGTGGTGCCCAGAGCCAGGATCTGGAGGCACTGAGGACCCTGACCCCAGCAGCCACAGAGCCAGCAGCCTGCTATGAAGTGGACAGCCCAGCACACATGCTTCTGTTGGGACCCAGCCTGCCTCACTATTGCAAACAGCACACCTCCATAAAGCCATGTAGTTGCAGTGAGCATGCATTTTCTCAGGGAAGAACTGCTTCACTGGCAAACTCCTCACCTGTTCTAGCCACCCATCTCACTCCTCCTTCCAAGTCCCATGTATACGAGGAGTTGCAGCTACCTGGGGACAGGTAGCATTTCCACTCATGCAACAAGAGCGGGGCGTAGACCCAGGTAATAGTCATGGTCTTGCTCTCTCCAAGGTACCTTCCCCTGAGGGCAGAGCCAAGTCTTGCAGTAAGCAGGAGAGCAGGGATTACCCAGGTGATCTGAACTGAGGAGTCAATCCGCCTCTTCAAAAGGGACTTGATTTGGATCACTCACAAAACGTGCACACTTAGAGGCAGAATCTGCACTTGTGTGCACACCAGCAGGTACCTGCCCATGGAAAGCCTGGCCTTCACATGTCTTCCTTCCTCACTGACAAGGAAAAATATGCCTTGCAACCATGTTTTATGGGCATTAGCTGGAGCAACTACATGTAACGCGTGG
Source organism: Crocodylus porosus (assembly GCF_001723895.1). Taxonomy (NCBI): domain Eukaryota; kingdom Metazoa; phylum Chordata; order Crocodylia; family Crocodylidae; genus Crocodylus; species Crocodylus porosus. The sequence continues at coordinate 112,572,695 of NW_017728947.1, read as the reverse complement.
GCAGAGTTAAGGAGGTTGGTTTATGCTATTTGCCTTTATAAAAAAGATTGAATTAAATTTAAAACTAATATCGTCTAAAGTGGCCAATGAGGATCTTTCCACGATTTGAAAGCTTCAAAAGGGGACACTTGCAAAGCAGACAGTACCATAGGGAAATACTGCTTTATAAAGGAGTTTGGGGGTTTTTTGTAATATTTTTTCTGCCCAATATATGCACCTAAAAATAACCCCAGTTTAGCTGTCAGTACCTGATTACACCAACAGATCGGGTATTTGGAAGTCTAAATAAACTAAATTGTACATCAGGACAATTGTTTGCACCTGCAAAATTGCAAGCACCAGGAGCAAAGGCAAAAAAATAATTGCATTTGTTCCTTTCAGAAACTATTGACACTGGAGGCAGAATCTACTGCATATTTCCCTCTCTTCTGGGATTTTTGCTGAATGTGGCAGGTTTGGATGGTTCAAAATGGCTCATATGAGCCACCAGGTTCTGGATCATTTGGGGGCTGTGGAGCAAAATTCTCAGGGAAATCAGGGGCCTTTGTTTATACAGCAGCTTTATTAACACTCTTAATGAAAGCTACGTCTATGTTAATGAGCTTGGCTCAGGCAATATACGGAGCTGGTTGGGAATCTGATTAACAATAAAGGTGGTAGAGAGAAGGAACAAGGTGGGGTGTGGTGATGCCTTGCTAGAAGGCATCGCCCCCACTCTGCAGCGGGGAGACAGGCTGCCAGGAATGCAGGGAAGCACAGATATTTTTGCAAGCATCATGTCTCTGAGTCCCAAACTGCCCATTTACCTGCCTGTCAGATGCCCAGCTCCAGGGGCGCCAACTGGGACCTCTTACTGCTCTGCGGCTACCGATGCATCGCAATCAGGAAGGCTTTACAAGGGAAGTGCTCTACTAACACTGGTGGTTTCAGAACGGGCTTTTGGTTTGGGTGTCTACACCACGTCTCCAGGCCAAGGCTCCCACCTGGGCTCTGCTCATGCACTCTCAGTCATCCATGCTAATCCTAGACATACAGCCAAGTCGCTCCAAGGGTGGAGACTCAGGCATGCCCGAGACTGGAGGTTCAGGGGTAGCTTCAGAGGGCACCTGCAGAGCAGACTCACCTCTGCATTTCCAGGCTCTATGGGTGCATGTGCACGCACATGTGTAAACAGGTAGGACATATGCCTTCCCTGAGGTTTCTGGAGCTCAATTTTGAGCAGTGCTTTGTGCCCCAAAAGACCCATTAAGCTTAGAGGGTCACTAAATAGAGGGACCGTTATATGCTTAGGGGCTCAAGTGGTCTCACAGTCCAGTCCTCATACATCATAAGCCTTGGCCTGTGTCCCCAAATGGTCTCAGCCACTTTCTGATCTCAGGTGTGTAACCACTGACATGTAGCCAGGCCTGTAACTAGTGACACACCAGTGTGGAAAGGGACCACCTGTGTGACCTGGTCTAATCTCTCACACGTCCCATAACTTCATTCTCAAGATGATCCAAACTCATTTTAGAAATAATCAGGTTCCCTCCCTGACTGCTACTGTTGGCAGGCTGCTCCGGACCCTCACCATCTCCGAGAGCACCCAACCACTTTCCGCTCCCTTCCTCAACTTCATCAGGGCCAGTTCATGCCCATCTGTTCTTGCACCAGGGCTGCCTTTTTGGCTGAATTCCTCACTCCCTGGTGTTTATCCTGTGAATGTGTTCATAGACAGCCCCTCTATCCCTTCTCAGCCTTCAGTCTTCAAAGAATAAACACATTTTGCCTTTCTCAGGGGTGCTGGCTGCAGCTTGGGCTGTGCCAATGCTCCTGCTGGGACTAAAGCCCAGAGGTTCCTGGCTGGGGGGTCTTGTCTCTGCAATCAGGGTCAGACTCATCATCACATTTGGAGTCAGGAAGGAATTTCCCCCATGGTCAGACTGCAGAGTGTTGGATTAGATGGCCTCCAGAGGTTGCTTCCAGCCTGACTTCTCTATGAAACAAGCTGATTCTTGGTTTGAGCTCATCCTTTTCTGGATGGAGGTGACGCGTCCAGACTAATGGCTTTTCAAACCAACGGCATCCATTTAGTGGCAGCCATAATAGCCCAGCACATATGATGATGTGTCCGTCTAGCGGCTGTCTTCTTGGGCTATAACAGCCTTCTACTTAGAACGAATTCTTTCTCCTTTCCTGCCACTAGCTGGGGATTGAGGTTTTGGCTAGGTCAGTGGTTCCCAAACTCGGATTGTGCACCACCAATTTAACCAATACAACCTTAAGTCCCACCAGTAAATGTTTCAGTTCAAACTTCAGTACCACCAGCAAATTTTTGTCATCTAAAATAATTATAATAAATCTGTTCACGCATACCACCGACAGGTTGTCTGCGTACCACTGGTGGTACCCACACCACGGATTGAGAGGGGTAATCAGCTACCAGATTTGGTCCTCATCAACACCCTTGTTGTACAGACACATGAGCACAGCCACAACTTGCTGCGAAGGCTCAGCCCCTGAACCACAGGTGCCATTCCCACGTGGCATCTTCTATTTGCATTTTGATAAGCACGTGTGACCTAGTAATTGCTTGAGTGATTAACACTTGCCACCATCTCATTAGCAACAGTTCTCTGACCTATGCCCTAGAAATGTAAGGCTTCATTTATAGACCTGCTAGACCTATGCAACGATATAGCAGCAGCACATTGGGTGAAAAAACCCATTGAGAGATGCAGAGGTCTCAAAGCATTTTGCAGGCCAAATGCAACAAGGCTCATTAAACCTAGGAGGCAGGCCACCATTCTGGTTAGCACAGTGAGGAAACAGAAGCAGAGCGGGTAAGCGCCCGGCACTGAAGCAAAGCAGAGCAGAGACAAATGCAGAACTGGAGACCAAGCACTCTACTTCCTGCCTTTTCACCACAAGCCCTTCTCTTGCCTTGAGCATCAGTGCAAGGGCTCCCAGTCCATGTGGGACTACGGAGCATGGAGCCACGTTGTAAATGATTATTTTGACCAACTCAGTATGTAATGCTGGATTTTTAAATCGCTCCAAGGGCCGGATCATCCACCTGCAGTATAAATCATCAGAGTGCCAACAAAACTACAGTCATTTGCACCAAGGGGAAGTCTGGCTTGAACCTTTCAGTCTGAATCTGTTGCCCTGCCTGGGACTTGCTAGGATTTCTGTACGGCTGCAACTTTTCCTGAGCCTGGCATGGAAACACAGGTTTCAATGCAGTCAGAGATGCTGTAAGGGTACCAATGATGCCATCATGGGAACAAAGTCTTCTGCTCCCCAGGACGGACCTTATTCCCTGCAAAACAGCTGATTGCCCACACGCATGGTCCACAAAGCTCGCACTTTTAAATACGAGTATCATTTTGTGCTGTTGCATTCTTCTAGACTTTCTGTGCATTTCCTGGAAAGGATGCGACGGACTGTGATAAGATGGATTTCCCCTCCAGTTGCCATGGCAACGCCCAGTGACTGATTTCCTATGTTGCCAAGCGAATGTGGTGTGTGATCTCGGCCTTTGCACAAGACAAAACAGTCAGCAATTGAACGAGAGAGAGAGAAACCTAAAACTTCTTTCCTTAGACCCATACGTTCTCATGGTAAATCCGTCCCCATCCCAGGCAGCGGGCCTCCTTTTTCGGCAGTGCTGAATGTGAAGAGAGGGATCAGGCAGCACATCCCCTTTGCCAAGCGCGCTGGAAAAAAAAATGACAGGGCAATTACACAGATGTCATTCCCTGTGGTGACTGCGATTCCAGCAGGCTGCGAGCTCTGAGCATCCATTTTATTTATAGCAACACCGCCTCTCTGGCAATTTTCACTTTCATCCGATCGTGCCGGGTTTCATTTTAATTACAGCCAAAAAGATTCACAAGTCTTCATTCTGCGTGCCTGCATATTGCTGTCTGGCATCTCGCACATCCACCTGGGGCTCATCTGTTAGCCTGAAGACCTATGCTAGTAATGGCTAACTTCAGCTGAAGAGGCACCTGTATTAAACAGTCCAAAAGAGGATCAGTATCCTATTCCCACGGTCGCTGTACTGTGCAAAGCCCTGGATTTGCTACCCCACTTCATAGGTAAAGCAAGACAGCCAGTGGCCAACATCAAGGCAGAAAGGGCTCATGATCATAATATCATAGGAGGGCTGGTTTGAAATTGCCGGGTGTGAGACTTTCACATCTACTTTCTCAGAGCTGCAATCAGAATTACGGCACGCCAACACCCTAACTGAAAACCAAGGGAGTTATTAGAGTCTCATCAATGGGTCACCCAAGCCATTAGAAAAAAACCCTCAAGCTGTGAATTCACAAATAATTTAAACTTGTTTTTTTCTTTTGCCACTTCCCATTTCCTTTCCTTCTTTATAACCCAATGTGCTGAGAGAGAGAGAAAAAAACCCCACTCACAAACAAACCTGCAGGAAGCAAGAAGAGTGCGTGACATAGGATTTATGTAATTTTTCTTCTTCTAACATGCAAATAAAAGTTTTTGCCCTGGCCCAAGATCATACATGCTTCTGGTTCAGTCATCTCGCTTTCGAGAGGCTAACAGCTGACCCTTTTTGGTTGCTTTCAGTAATATGTAACGGTGACAGACGTGTGTTCTTCACGTGCTTATTGTCAAATAGCTAAAAAAAAAATTAAAATAAATGCAGATGCTCCTAAAGGCACTAGCTGAGGTGGGAAAAAAATAGTGTTTGAAAGAGTTGGCTGAAATTTTTCAAACATCACTGAAATGTCAACTTAAAAAGAAAAGACTTTGAGACATTTTTTAAATCTGCTCTCCAGCTAACTGAAGTTGTTCCTGTTTTCATTTTGAAAAGAAAAGGGAGAAATAGCATTCCCAGGATTCCCAGTAGCTGCCTCTTAATTTTACTCATTTTCTTTTGAGCTATTTGGGGGTCGGACTTGATGATCTGCTCAGGTCCCTTCTGACCCTAGAAATTAGAAACTATTTGTTGGTTTTTTTAGGGTATATATACAGATCAAGGTTTTTTTCCCCCATTAAACAGAGTGAGGGGTTTGCTTGTTTTTGCATTAGAATAATCAAGTCCAGGGTCGCCTAATTTTGTGAATTTTTCTATGGAACGATGATGTCCAATTCAAGAGCCTGGCTGTTTGATTAGCAGAGTAGACATGCTTTTTTGCTGTTCTGGTTATTTGTTAAATAACTGTTTCATTCAAACTCCCGACTGCCTCTTGGGAGGAAAGCATTCTTTTGGTAAATAGTTGAACACAGGTAAAGGCTGGAAAGAGCCTAGGGCTCTCTAATAAAAAAAAAAGATTGAGACAAGTTAAAAACAAAGCGTGATACATTTATCAGGGTGATGGGACGTGTATGCATGCCATAGTAAGGACAGGAGCTAGTGCCCCAAGTGCTCCCTCTAGTCCCATCTCCTCTGTTCCCAGGACTGGATAATCCCCTTATACTGAAGGAATAAAACACTTTGCAGGATCTCTTCATAAAATCATGAATCGGCCAAAACAAAAATCCAGTAGAAATACCACCCCTTCCCCTCTGCTTTCCTGGTGAAGCAGTAATATTTCCAACAGTGAGCTATGTGGTAGTATCATCGTGCCCCTTTTATAAATCCAGGGTGCATCCACACCTTGACTACTGTGCCCACCCCTCAAAAAGCATACAGAAGAAGGGCAACAAGGATGGTGAGTGGCATGGACAGACTTCCATATGAGGAGAGAGGCCAGGCCTATTCAGTTTAAAGAAGAGATGCTTGAGGTTGGGGACATGATAAGGGTCTGCAAAATACTAAGTGGGGAAAATAAATCAATAGGAATTTATTATTTGCTATCTCCTACAAGAACTAGGGGTCACAAAATGAAATGAGTAGGTTGTAAGTTTAAGCTTACAAAAGGAAGCCCTTTTTCACCCAGGGTGGGACTCACGGCCACCAGATGCAGTGGAAGCCGGCAGCTTAATCAGGTTCAAAAAGGGACTGGACACGTTTTTGGAGGAAAGGAGAATTAGCAGCTATTGAGCATGGGAGTTAGGGATACAGCCTCTGAAGTAGATCTTCCTAGACCACAAATGCTGGAGGCTGCAAGTGAGAGAGGAACAGGGAGAAAAACCCTGGTTGACCCAGTCTGCTCTTCCTTTCTGTTCCTGTGTCACAGGCAAGATGGACATATGGTAAATGGACCCAGTAGATGGCAATTCTTATATTCTCTTGTGGTGTTAAGTCTTCAGCAGCCACTTTGTGATTTCCTCCTAAAATGAGCCGTGGAGCAGCTACTTTTAGGGAACTCTTGTCCATAACCAAGGCAGGGGGTAATGTTTTCCTTGCTTGTTTTATAGGCATGAAGTCACTTGTCCTATCTGTACTGATAGACTGCAGAAGACATGTCCTTTGCCATAATGCCATGGGCATGGCAAGAGCATCAAAGGAAGACACATGCTGTAGTCTAGAAAACTCAGAGATACTTCATCTCTTTAGCTTGCTCAAAAGGCCTGGAGGGAACCAAACATGAGTTCGAACAGCAGCATGTGCCTGTGGATTTGAGGACTGGCCTAGTGGTGGGCTGCAGAACCTAGAAAGAGGTTCTCGTGGTATCCGAGGTGACTGATACAGGTCCTATCATTCACCAGTGCTTGCTGGGCTATTTGCAATGCAGTGAATTAATTCTGACCTGCACAGTCAGATAAGCAACCCAATATGAGCACTGACTAGTTGGGAGGCTACAGAGGTGGTGGGGAAAAAGCAGGGATGGCTTGGAGAGCCACAAAGGAAGATTGAGGTCTGGAGTTGGGGTACTGTCAAGCCCCCTTTCTCCTGCACCAGGGCACTCCCTGTCCCACCTGTAGCTTGCCTAAGATGAAGCAGGTTCAGGCTGACCCCCCTTTGCTTTTGCATCAGGTCTGTAAATGCTGTGTGCCCTGCTGTGGCCAACAGTGATGCTGTCAGTGAGCACACAGCATGGCTTTAGGGTGATCTGCACCCAGGCACAGGGGCCTCGTGCCACATCCATCCTTCCTTGGATCAAACCCTAAGTGCTTAGTTTCACTTGAGGTAGCTTCAGTGGCTTGTGTTCAAGATGGGTGAGCTCATGCTGCAACAGGTACGAAGAAGAGGCTACCAGGATGATCCAGGATCTGGAGAACTGATCTTCTGAGAGGCGACTAGAAAAGCTTGACTCATTTAACCCTGCAATATGCAGGCTGAAAGGGAACAGGGTGGATGTCTACAAGTGTACTAGAGGAAAACGCCCTGGGATGGGAGAAGAGCTATTAAAGCTAAAAAGATCCTGTTTACCCAAGAACAAATGGGTATGAACAAGATTAGGTCGGGAATGAGAAGCTTTTTATAGCATTCCCAGGAGAAACAGTGGGGGAAAAGCCAGCTTCACCATGGTTAAGATGGAGCTCAATCCATTCAAGACTTGCAGGATGATGTGGTTGCTAGTGACAAACAACAGGCCTCTGTTCCCCTGGGAGCAGAATTAGGCAAATGCTACATGCTCTTTGGACAGCTCCTTGATATTTCTGTACCTCCAGGCTGCAGAAGTGGCTGAAATCGGTCTACTCAGGACACTATTAGATCTTAATTTAGAAAATAAAATGAGTTTTTATCTGACACTAATGAAATCTGGAGGATATACTTAGTAACAAACACACACACACACCACTCAGCTGTGCTCTCTCTTTCTCTTCTCCTTGCCCTTGCTCCATTAGTGATGCAATTAGCTATCCTGAATGTTTCCTTCATAATTGACCACAAACAGGAACTACTGTGAACCTTTAAGTAAGACTCTGAGGCTCTCTGTACTGATTAGTGCCTCAGATTGTCCTTCTTTGCTTCCATCTCTTCTGAGCGCTATTTTGAGAGGACAGAAGGGAAGCTGGTCAGATGTGATGGATTCAGGAGACCTCAGCAGTGATATCGCACCGAGGGGAGATCTCCTATAACACTAATGCACCACGGACTGCCCCAAGGAGCTGATTGCATGGTAAAGGAGAGACCTTCCAGGCCATCTTCTGTACTGAAGAGCAGGGATTGCTTGGCTTCTTAAAACTGCGCTAAAAAAAAGTAAATGATGCACATGTGATCCAACGATGCACACGTGATCAAATGATGCACATATGCTCAAACAATGCACATGTGATCAAACTCCATCCTATCCATGGTTATGGAGAGCGCTTGGCTGGACTCCAGACCATTAACAACCTATGTAGGAAAGTTAATTACTGCAGTATTTGCACCCTGGAAGCTAAGTTGCAATCCCTTCCAGGCAGGACATTGGACTGTGCTGCTACCATGTTATTCATGATATGGTACCACTTGAGGGTTATGGTCCCTTTGTGCTTGGTGCTGTACAGATTAACAACGAGAATTACCCCAACTCAGAGAACTGGCAGTCTCCAGGGCAGATGAGGCTGGGAAGAAGGAACAAACACAGATTAAACAGACAGTTCAACAATAAAGTGGAAGTCACAACTTACCTTCCCCCAAACCAGCTGCAACCAGCAGTGGTTCATGGTCTTCCTGGCAGAAGTAAGTTGGGGGAAGGGGGTGGCAACTGCTTGTGTTTTGATGGGGTGTTTTTTCTGTTGTTTCACAGTAAAAAAGCCCTGCTTGATCATGGATGTGGTTCAGGAGAAGCAGACAGGAAGGCAATTCAGGCTACCACCTTCTTTGGCAAGGCCGAGGCAAGAGCAAGCAGTCATCTAGTCCAGTGGTATCAAACACACCTGGCCCAGCAGACTGAGTGGGGTGCAGCTGGTCCATAGGCCAGATGAATGGCCTAGCCATGGCCTGGATCCCATGACTGGCTACCCATGGGCTGGATCAGGCCAACGGAGCTGTGCCCTCTGCACTGGATCCAGTGAACGTGGTGCTTGCTCTGGCTGGTCCACAACTGCAGTGCATGCAACAGCCAGTCCACTCCATGGGTTGGATCCAGTCATATCTTTGACACCTCGGATCCCGTCAATTGTATGGATGAAGTAGAGCAGAATGACCAGGGACCTAAAATGAAGACCAGGAGGCTCTGTTTGGGCTCCAGCTGCACCATTGCGGGACATGCAGGACTGTGGTACTGGCAGCAGGTGGAGAAAAAAATTAAGTCCTATGTGCAGCATATGGAGTGGACGTAAGGGAAAACCCTGGGGCTGGTGTCAAGCCCAGAAAGGTGGAAATTACAGTGGTCAAGAAGCACAACGGGGAGAAGGATGTTGAACAGAAGTGACAAGAAGATGTGGCTTTAAAGCCAAGCGCTGGCCTGGGACATCCCTGAAAATCTTTGGCTCTTTCATTGAGGGTCTGGCTCGTAACAATGGATCAGTTTCCTAGTCTTAAAACCAGCAGCTGGCTGGAGAAGCTAAAAATGTCTCTAAGGCACGACTCTCAGGTGGGGCAAGGTAACATCACATCCTCTCACATATCATCAGCCACTGCCAGGCTAATAGGGGATCTTCCTTCCTGAAGCTTGCCACAATCGCTATTTGCAATCCACCCGGCACTCAGAGCCTTGCCCATGAAAGGAGATTTCCCTGGCTCTGAGTCATGTTTTACCCTGCAGTGAATATGATTTCCAGCCTCCTCTTCCTTTGATCTGCCACCTTTAGACAGCACTTGGCAAACGTCATCCTGCTGGCTAGCAGGAGGCTGTAGTCAAGCAATAGGCCCCACTGCAGTGGCAGCTGCATGGAAAGCAGCCTGGAGAGGGCCAGAACAGGGAAACAGAAGGGTGGAAAGCCCAAAGCTGGCAAATGGTAATAGATCCCTGATTGTTTGGAGGAGGAAGACATCGCCATGGGAGCACCTGTGCGCATGTGCATGTGCATCACTGTAACCCATGCAGAGAGATGGGCCAATGGAGCGCCCAGGGCAAAAAGGACCAGCTGTCTAGAGTTTAAAAGTGAATTAAATTAGACCCATCCCGGGGGGGGGGGGGCCTCAGCCACCACCCTTTGGTGTGACAAGGCCTCCTGTACGTCTGAATAAGGACAACGACCCCATTCCTGCACAGCAGATCTCTGCTCTGAGCTTCTGGCCAAGTAATTTGCATCCTACACACAGTGGCTACTGGACTGACCAAAAGACAGGAGGGAAATTGCACTCATGCTTTGGAAATGCAAAACTTAAATGCACCTACACTACAAAGTCAAGTGGGTAGCCACTGTGGCCAACAGCTCAAAACCAACAGGGAGCATGGGGCTGTGGGAAAAGCCTTCCCATGTCCTTACTGGAGCCCTTGGTCTCCCTTTAGTGGTTTGGGTGCCCAGAGGGGCCCCTGAAGTTGGCCAGGACTTCCTGCCTGGGGATTGCCCACTGAAACGATGCTTCTGCTCAAACAAAATACTACTTTGCTAGGAATATACACTTGCATTTTGGATGAAAGGTCCTACCCCACAGAGTGGGAGCATCACCACTCAGCTGGATGTTGTTCAGCCTTGTGCTGCTGCTCAACACTTCTCCACTCTCATTTCCAGCAGATCATCCACCTGCAGCATCCAGTTCAAGGGCATTCGCACACAAGTAACCCAGCCCTCTTGCAACAGGGCTTTCTGGGTCTTCTCTGGCCCCTTTACTCAGGCTTCCCAGCCATCCTTGTATCCCAGCTTCACCAGCCGGGCTACCCACTAACCTCAGTCCTGGCCCAGCTCCCCTGTACGATGAGCTGCATACGCCTGCTGCTTTTCTCCTGATGTCTTGTCTTCATTCACACCTTGCTCATCTCCCACTAACAGGAGACAGTGGCCCCCAAGGCATGGCTTCCAGCTCGCAGCCATCAGCTCCTGGGCACATGACACCTCCCACCTGTGCTTTTTCGTCTTTGGGAACGCCCCGGTTTTCCAGCTCCGGCAGGAAATCAAGCCCCAGCATAACTTGGCCCAAACTCCTTTAAAGGCTCAGCTCATCTTGGACAGAAGAGCGAGGCTGTTAGGCAGGATGGCAACTCCCAAACCCTTGGATGGGTCTGGTTTTTAGGCATGTACCTGTAAGAAACCTTCCTTTTCTATTCCTTTCACTGGATGTATTAATTTGCAGTTACAAAAACCTCAGCAGAGGGCTCCATTACAGGCTCCTCACCCTTCATGCCAGCTATTGGATCAGGAATCACCTTCAAATTGGGTCATTGGGTCATCTGAAACACTGAGACAACAGCCTCAGCTATGGCTGGTTAGCTATGGCTGGGACACAGAGAAGTGGGGCTGGAAAGGACCTCCAGAGGTCACATCCAGTCCAACTCCTGCCTGAGGCAGGTTCATCCCGATCCAAACCATCTCAGACAAATCCATTGCCTAACCTCTTGGCAAAATGACATGATCAACCCTGGCACAATACAAGACACAGCATCTGAACCTGCCACAGGTAAAGCAACACGATAGCCAACTACTCTGCTACTGCAAAGGTTGTCAGGCCAAAACAGCTGATTTCTGCTCCGATATCATGCTGTAGCCAACGGCCACGTGCCCTGGTTTCTGTCTCACCACGAAACAAGCAAAGGTGCAGGATTTGCTCATGGCCGCTGGGTCTGGTTTGTGCTTACGTGCACCAGCCAGGGATTAGGAAAGCCAGGGATGGATGCAGACGGGGTGCAGTGGTGCAGCTGCATCCCTGCTTTTGGATTTGACCACATTGTGGGAGCCTCCTGGGACTTTTTTAGCCCTTTAATGGAGGTGAAAATCTCCCTCTCCCCCATCCCCAGATGAACCCAGCTCCAGCATGGTCTGGCTGGGGGGTGAGGGAGGGGGGGCAAGAACAGCTCTGGTGCTTCCCCAACCCCTGAAACAGCCAGGAAAGGCAGGGAAGAGAAGGAGATGGGGGGGATTTTCACCTGCTTTAGGGACTTAAAAAAGTCCCTGGAGACTCCAGAGGGTGGCTTGTCCTCACTGGTGGGGGCAGAGGGGGCTGGAAGCAGAGAAGAGCCATCCCTGCAGTGAAATTTCCCTTTGGGAAATCCTGGATCTGCCCTTGAGGGAACCGAGCACCCTGTGTGTGAGACCCACAGGGCATAGCCCCTGCCCCGCTTCACAGCTACCAGCTTCAGGTCTTGCTCGAGGGACCTGCCCCAGTTCGAGGCAGTGTGCGAGCACCAGTTCAGCCCCTGAGATGTAAGCCTGTGTGTAAACACTTCTCTGAATCAGGACTCACGTCCTGCAGCTCAAGCAGCTGAGTTTCATCCTGCGTGCTCAGGACATACAGGTGTGACCTACAAGGGCGGCCCAGGCAGGGTCACACACGTGGCTGGGCTCAGGAGCCTGCAGTTTGGTTCCCTGCTACACCACAGGCTTTCTGGAGGGCGTTGGGCAAGTCACGTAGCCCCTCCGTGGCACAGCTGCCAAGGGGGGCTAACAGCCTCAGCCTCTCTTCCTGGGCACGGGAGACGCTGAGGTGGCTCTCCCCACCATCCTCAGCCTCTTGCAGCTCTGCCTGTGGTGCGGCCCAACCCCCTACAAAGATCTGGCTCAGCTTTCGCAGCAGGAGACTGGGTTGGTCAAAGCCAACCAGAATCAAGGCCCTAATTCAAGAGGGCCTGAGGGGCTTAATTCCCTCAGGTGGCCCGAAAAGCTCAAGCCTGAAATCCTGCACTGATCTGTGGGAGAGATTCAACGCTGGGTCCTGGCTGCGCCTCCCGCCCTGCTTTCAAGCCCTTCCTGAAGATGCAGTTGCAGAAGCTGTTCTGGCTTTTCTCAAAGCCCAGAATGACTCCCAACGTCTACAAATGCGCATCCTCGAATAGAAAGTTACCTTCACCCACCTTTGGGCAAGACGCCTAAATCAAAACTGAAACCAAGAACAAAGACCCAGTCACGCACTGTCTGAGAGCTCCCTGCAAGCCGGCAGCTCCTTACATTTTGAAGTCAGAGCACAGTTTCTCAACACCCCCACCCTGGAAATCCTCTTAAATGACATCCCCCATATTAGAAATGCCCAGCTCATGAGTTTAGCTTTGCAGGAAGTCTGCATTCTCTATAACCCCCAGCAAATATCAGGATCAGCAATCAATACCCAATTTTTACCTTGTTCTTCATTGCCGGGGGTAGGAGTCCATCCAACCCTGTTTCTTGGCTTTACTTCGGTGACAATTTTTATTAATTGCCAGAGGCAGGTCCTGTCACTATCCTGAGCCATTGTCTGATGGACACCCGAATGGTGCCGGTAGGGGAAATACCCACCTTTAGCTCCAGGGTTTTCGGCCAAGGTCTTCTGATCTTTGAAGCCAGTGGTATTTTTCTTGTGGAATGACTAGTGGGAATGCTGTTGAAAGCCCCTAGCTTTTATTTAGGAGCTGTGGCTCTTCAGCTGTCAGTACTGCTCTGCGGGGATGTCTGATAACCTGTGCCTTAGGGTTTTGTTGGTTGCCTGAAGCACCCGTGAAGGATCCCTCACTCATCCCCTCACCGCCCCCCCCAGTGAATACTAGCAGTTTCTGGGATGGGAGAGCCTCTTCATCTGAAACACCGAGACAACGGCCCCAGCTCTGGCTGGTTAGCTATGACTGGGGACAGAGAAGTGGGGCGTGACGATTTGCAGTGACGATTCAGGGGAATTTTTGGTTAAATGTTTGCTTGTGACTGCAGAATACTGGACTTGCAGACCCAGCTATCTCCTCCTGGCCCCATGGGCCATATTCCAGATGCTCCGAGTTTTCCTCTTCCTGTTTTTATAGCAAGTGTGAAATGGCAGCAAGGTGTCGTGGGCTGGTGTTTGGGGCAGCTCTAGATCTAAATGTGCCAACAATCAATGCCCTCAATTGTTACCTCTCCTCCAAAGCTCGATTTTCCCTTTCTGCCCAAACCCACTTCGAGGACAGACATCAGATGGATTAGTAATGATCAGTGTGTGCCCCTCTGGGACATCCTGTAGATGCTGCAACTGCACACCTGGATTTCTCCCCCTAATACTGAGTCATCCACACCAGAAGACAGCGTCGTCTACCCCTTGCAGAACTCAGTGCATCCTCGGGTGAGAGACAGCAGATTCACTGGCTGCATCCTAGGGAGAGATCTTTTATACCTAAATAGCCCCTTAGGTGTGTCCAGGGAGGAACTCATTTGAGCCTGGCTCCAGTGCCACCTGCCGGACAGTTTGGGACAAGTGTGGCTCGCCTCCTGCTTGTTTTGCAAAAAAGGCTAACGATTTAGGAATTGGAAATGGAGCCTTTGCCATTATGGTGACTTTACAGGTCCCCACAAATTCATATGGGGCTCCCACCCTGTAACACACACACACAAACATGCACTTACATGCACGCACACACATGCACAGTACAGCCCAAATGCACACCTTCATGTGTGGGGTTCGATCCTGCTGTTGCAATCCATCGTGTTGCTGTCTGTAGCTCTCGTAGTGCATGGCACAGCCGGGACCTAAGGAACGTGGGAATGGCCTTGTCTTCCTCAGCTAGCTTTTCTCTTGTGCCTTTTACCAAACCAAGGGCTGTAATAAGTGCAGCTCTGATTCCTTCTTGGCCTTCTGGTTAAGATCAAGCGAGGCAGAGGGCATCTGAACTCCAAAGACCTCTGGTCTTGGGCTTGCTTACATGTAGGATGCCTGCCTGGATTTAGGGAGTATCCGTAGCCCCAGACTGAAAGGGGGGAGACTTGTCGGTGGTAGAACCATGCAGACTATCCTCAGTCGAATTTTGGAACTTGACCATTGAGCTTTACTTACGTGAATTGGGAACTGATTTGGCCTTGATAAAGACAAAAAAGTGCAGTGTGTCTTTTCTTTCAGTGTTCTCCCTCTTTTTGCCATGTGCTCCATTGCTCTTCTACCCAAACTAAGGCCGTTTATCCATTTTTTCCCTGTGCTCTTTAGTTATAGAATCGTATTGAAATAGGGCTGGCATAGCACTCTTGTCCAGCCCCATGCTCAAGGCAGGATTAGCCCTTTGCAAATCGCTTCAGCCAAGGGCTTGTCTAATCTGCTCTTAAAAGCTGAGAAGTTTCCACATCCTCTCCAGGTAATCTGCTCCACTGCTGAGCCGCCCTCGCAGGGAGAAAGTTCTTCCTAATTTCTAACCTTAATGTCCCTTGTTGCAATACAGGCCTGTTATTTCCTATCCTGTCCTCTTCAGTCACTGAGAATAGTCTGTCGCCATCCTCTTTATAAATTGATCTTCAGGTACTGAAGACTGTTATCAACTTCCCCGCCCCCCCATCTTCTCTTCTCCAGACTAACTAATCCCAGTTCTTTCAGCCCATTTTCGTGATTCATGTTTTCTGGACCTCTGATCATTTTTGTTGCTCTTTCATAGATTTCATAGACATCAGGGCTGGAAGGGACCTTGGAAGAGCATCGAGTCCAGCCCCCCACCCGAAGGGCAGGAAGTCAGCTGGGGTCACAGGATCCCAGCAAGATAAGCATCCAATTTGCTCTTGAAGGTGTTCAATGTAGGTGCTTGAACCACCTCCGCTGGCAGACTGTT
>NW_017728947.1:112501230-112556621 GCF_001723895.1 Crocodylus porosus | reverse complement strand
GGCCAGTTTGGCCAAGAGGTGATCATGGGATACCAGATCAAAAGCTTTTTTGAAGTCAAGATATATGACATCTATCTCTTCTCCCTTGTCCAGGTGATAGGTCACCTGGTCATAGAAGGAAATGAGATTGGTCAAACAAGACCTACCCGCAACAAATCCCTCAGGATGTTGGCGTTGGCCAGTCCATTAAGGATGACCTCTCTAATAAACTTTTCTAAGACCTTCCCTGGGACAGAAGTCAGACTGATGGGCCTGTAGTTAGCTGGATCCACTTTCCTCCCTTTCTTGAAGATTGGCACCTCATTGGCCTTCTTCTGGTCTTTGGGCACTACACCAGAGCGCCAGGAGCTCTCGGAGACCCGTGCCAGGGGCTGGGCTATGATGCTCGCCAGCTCCTTGAGGACCCTGGGGTGCAGGTTGTCAGGGCCGGCTGACTACTTGAAGGTATCCAGCTTCTCAAGGTGTTCCTTCACGAGGTCAGCATTGATGGAGGGTAGGGGATCCCCATCACCCGGATCTCCCTGTCCCGTAGCGGGCATGGGCGTCCCATGTGACTGATGAAAGACCAACACAAAGTACCTATTTAATAGGTTGGCTTTTTCCTGGATGTCAGTTGTCCCATCTGGTTCAGCAGGGGTCCAGTGTTGCCCTTGCTTTTCCTCCAGCTCCCCTCATATCTGAAAAAGGACTTTTTACTGTCCTTTGCTGGATTCTTTCCAATGTGTCCATGTCTTTCTTAGTCCCGTGGCTCATACCTGTAGGCCCAGAGAGCATCCTTTTGCCTCAGCCTTCAGTGAGCTGTGCTATGCCTGGGATGAGAAAACTCCTCCTTCTCAATGCATTTATTATACAACATTGAGGAAAGAAATGCTATTTTGCCAATGAGATATCCCTCAGCAGAGGCAACAAGCATCGACTTTGATAGGGAGATATCCCATCCCATCTTAACCCCTTTCATCTCCTTCTTACCAGGCTTGGCAAGATGGAGACAATTTATTTCAACTATTTTCCCTCATGGCATCAAACAAGAGATCTATCTCAGTCGTACCATCAACTGCATGGCTGTTGCCCAAAAATGGCATGTTGCAAGAGGGCATGTTGCAAAAACCATCTTTTCTCATAACACGGCAGCCCCTCTTGCCAGCTTTATCCTTGCCCTCTCGCTTTTCCTTTCCAGTCCCATCCAGGTTCTCTCTACTGTGTTTTTACTTTATGCACAGAAGATAAGAGAGAAAAAGCCCCCTTGCTTACAGTCCAAAACAAGAGAGGTTTTTGTGGGTGCGCTCCAATTGACGTCAGTACTCACCCTTGGCATCAACATATGACAACGGTAGCCATAAACCCCCCTGAGATCAGCATCCTGCACAGTGCAGACAGCTCTCAGTCTGTGTAGACAAGGGACCAAGAGGCTCAGAGAGGTGACGTGACCAAGGTCTCATAGCGGGGCAGTGGCAGAGGTGAGACCAGAAGGAGTCTTCTGGATGCTCAGGGCAGAGGCCTCATTGGGAGGTGCAATTGTATCTGTGTCCAGGAAAACAGAAGCAAAGAAATTATTAAAGAGCTCCGCTTTTTCCATCCCCATCCATGATGAGTTGCCCTAGTCCATTTTGTAGTGGCCCTATGTTACCCGGTGCCTTCTTCCTGCTCCCTAGGTACTTAAAGAAGGACTTTTTGTTAATCTTTGTTGCCAACTTGAGTACCGTATCTGCTTTGGCCTTTCTCACTGCTTCCCTGCAAGCTTGAGCCAAGCAGGCGTACTCCTCCTTGGTGGCTGCCCCCTGCTTCCACAGCCTGTAGGCCGCTTTTTTCCTCTGAAGGCTCTCCTGGATTTCCCTGATCAGCCAAGAAGCTTTTTTGACTCTTTTGCCTCCCTTTGCATGTGCTGGGATGGTGCCCCTCTGTGCCTGTAGGTCCCGGTCTCACAGATGTGATTACCCCTCAGACCCACCCTAACTAATCTCCTGGGCTGGTTGAAGTTGGCTTTCCAGAAGTCTAGCACTACTGCCCTACTAGTTGTTTTTCCCACCTTACTCTGGACAGTGAATCCTATCAACTGGTGGTCACTCTCCCCTAGTTCTCCCCTGAGTCCAGCACCAAGGCAAGTAAGGCATCTCCCCTGCATACCTCCTGTGCTAGGTGCAGGTCCTGTATGCAGGTTAGGAGCGGGCGGACCTGGCCGACTGCTCCTCCCAGCACATGTCCGGGTGATTTAGGTCACCCGTGACAACTAGGTCTTTTGAGCAAGCTGTCTTTGAGAGCTGTTTCGAGAATTCAAGGTCTAACTCTTCCCCCCTTTCACCCCTACTCCCTTGTAATCGGACCCATAGGACTTCGATTTGTCCTTCGTCTGTCCCCATTTTTATTACAGAAGATGTATAATGTTCCCTAACGTATAGAGCAATGCCCCCCAACTTTCCCCCCCCCAATCTATTGTGCCTGTATAGCCTATAGCCCTCAATGCCCACTGTCCAGTCATGGGCAGGGTCTCACCAGGTTTCCGTTAGACCGACCAGGTCGAGATCTTTGTCTGCAAGCAGGAGTGCGAGCTCCTCCTGCTTGTTACCCATACTTCTAGCATTGGTACAGAGACACCCAAGCCCCCCGATAGGCACCCTTAGCATTCCCCTATCCTGGTTCCTAGTGGGCCCTTAGTATTTACCCGAACCTTTCCAGCGTGTGGTTCATGGCTTGCCCTACCCAACCTCGGCATCCCCGTCCCCCGACGAAGCTAGTTTAAAGCTCTACATAGGAGGTCTGCCGACCTGTAAGAGAACAGGCTCTTACCTTTTGGAGAAAGATGTAGGCCATCCCGTCCCAGCAAGGTTTTATCCTGGAAGTACAGATTGTGGTCTACAAAGCTGAACCCTGCACGGTGGCACCAGCTCCGAAGCCGTGAATCGACCTCCTCGATGCAGTTGCTGTGGTGCTGGCCACGACCGCTGACCAGGAGGACCGATGAGAAGACTACTTGTGCCCCCGAGCCTCTAAGCATGTCTTTCAGAGCCACATAGTCAGCCTTGACCCGTCCCAGACTACTCTGGGCCACATCATTCGTTCCAATGTGGATGAGGACCGTGGGGTAGTAGTCCGTGGGCCTGATCAGGTCTGGAAGCCTTGCAATGACATCCCGAATCCGAGCTCCGGGCAGGCGGCATACCTCCTGTACCATGGGATCCGGGTGGCAGATGGCTCCCTCCGTTCCTCTCGGGAAGGAGTTGCCCACCACGATGACCCGACGCCTTCTCCTCTGGCTGCCCGGTTGCCTCTCAGCCCGTCTGCTGGTAGCTGTGGACGTGGCCTCCGTTGCTGTACTGTCTCCCAGCGATGCTAGGGCATCATACCCGTTTCCCAGCTGCACTGGGGGACTTGTTCCAGTAGTGCAATGTCTAGGTCTGCGATGTCTGGATCTGGAGGTGACCGTCTTCCACCCTTCTGCATCGACCCCCGCCTGTGACGCCTTCCCTCCAGGCGTGCAGCTGGAGTGTAATGAGGGACCTGCAACCCTCACCTGAGCAGTCACCAAGTTATGGAGAGTCAGAGAAAAGTGGGACCTCCAGAGACCACTTCTAGTCCAACCCCCTGCCCGAGGCAGGATCAGCCCTGTCCAAACCACCTCAGACAATTCAGGAGTTGACCTCTTAGTAAAACTACTATCAACCCTGGCACGACCTAAGACCTAACACCCAAATCTGCTACAGATAAAGCAGCGGGACCGGGGTGGCCAACGTCCTGCTTCTGTAAAGGTTGTTAATATACGCTCAAGAGATCCCAGGTAGATCCTGCTACAAAGGAAGACAACCCTCACAGCCCCCCATACCAATCTGACTATGGGATAACATTTCTTCCTGACCCCAACCAGGGCATCAGTCTGACCCTGAGCGGAGGGGCAAGACCCCCTAGCCAGGGACCTCTGGGTTTAAGTCCCGGCAGCAGCACTGGCATGCGCAGTGCCCATCCCCAGCCTGGGCTGCAGCCAAAACCCAGCGGCGCGTTACACACTCAGTCGCACGGCAATGGGCTGTGGCTGTAGCCCAGAGCGGTGCCCTGGCTCCCCGGGACCGCCTGCCACTGTGAAGCCGGGAGGGCAGACAGGGCCGTGCGGTCTGGGGGGCCGAGCACACGGCATCCAGCCCGTGACTCCTCAGCACCACTGTCAGCCAGGCCCACCATGTCCGGGGCCAACTTCCAGCCTTGCAGAAATAGGAAGGAAAGGGGCAGTGGGGAGGGGACACAGCTGAGAGGTAAAAAGCAGGTAGAGTCAATCCATAAGGATAAATGAGGCAAGTTAACACCTCTGCATCTCTCAGCACTAGCCTCTCCCCTATCTCTTTCCCCCCACCAGAAGAGCTTTGCTTTCCGCCAGTCCCTTGCCAGCCTGCCCCCTGCGAAGCCTCGTGCCTACCCAGACGAGTTAGCCTCAAAGGTGCCACCCTGCCCTGCTCCTGCTTAGCTTCAGCCTAACGCAGGGAACTACTTCTTGCGAGACTAGCAGAGATCCCAGTGGCAGGGCTTGCTGAAATCCTCTGGTACCACAAGATGGCATCGAATCTCTCTCGTTGCAAGTAGACGGACTGCAAACACAGCTGGTGCTTGAAGGCAGGGCTCAGATAGGAGACCCGGTCGGCCGGAGCTCGCCGGATCCCCCTGTAGTCCCATGCTAGCATTTTAGCTGGGGGTCACGCCGGTGGCTGCCTAGATGCTGATTTCCAGCCTGAAGGAATGGGACCAAGCACGAGGCTTTCTGGTACTGAAAAACCAGGTCCTATGTGTCCTGAACTGCATCCCCAAAATTGGCAGATACATCTGATCCTTATCACTGAAGACAGAGGAAGAAACCTGAATAAGTGCCGGTCCAGCAAGCATTGCGTACTGAATGGGGCTTCTGCAATTAAAGATGGTGCCATCATGCCTATGAAGAAGAGTATCCAGTGAAGGTTGCATGGACAACCTTAATTCTGGCCCTGCTTAACTGTGAAGTTACTTGTCTTAAATCAAGTTTATTTGCAACCTTAACTGTACCCCAGTGAAAGTGGTGGTGGTTCTCAACCTTGTTAGACTCAAGGACCCCCTCATTACACCCAAGGCCCCCTCGGAAAAATGCCAGCTCTTAGTTTTCACTCATTTCTTGACTATGGAAAAACACTAGAGAAATTCTTCTGTTGCAAACTCAGAAAGGCCACAGCAGGGCTGAATAGTTGTAACACTCTGGATTCCCGTGTGTAATCTCTGGGTTTGTCTAGTGAATCCTGTTTGCACACCTGCCTGTGTGAACAGTGCGTGGTGCCCCACGGCACTGCTGAAAGGCACCTCAGGGGATCACAGCATCCTGGCTGGGAATCACTGGCACAGGCAAATACTGGAGCTAATGGTTGTCACGTTAAGAAATACTGCCAGGGGCAGGAAGTCAGCTGGGGTCAAGATACATGGCATCAATCTCTTGTCCCTCGTCCAGGCGACAGGTCACCTAGTCGTAGAAGGAGAAGAGATTGGTCAAGCAAGACCTACCTGCAACAAACCCATGCTGGCTGTCCCTCGGGATGTTGGTGTCGGCCAGTCCGTTGAGGATGGCCTCTTTGATTTTTTCTAAGACCTTCCTTGGGACAGAGGTCAGGCTGATGGGCCTATAGTTTGCCAGATTCACTTTCCTCCCTTTCTTGAAGATAGGCACCACATTGGCCTTCTTGCCTGCATCCTCTACAAAAAGGTGCAGGCAAGAGCTGTTTTATGCATTTGAATACACTTGACGTAATAGCACAACCCAGCTCTCTAAAATAATCCTTTTACATGGTCAGGTTGCTGGAATAGTGCTTTCATCCCCCAAGGCGAGCTGGTCTGTAGGAGTCATCTGCTTACCTACCCCCACCTCCCAGGGATGAGATCTTCAGCTCTCAATGGAGCAAAGAAGCTAAAACCACACCTCACATTCCCTATGAGTGGCCACCAAAGGTCAGGTCCATCCCAGCCATGCTCCAGGGCAGACCCACAGGCACTCTGTGCTGTCACAGGTCTCTGAGTGTAAGTGTGAGTGTGATCAGGTGCAGGGCATCTACTTGATGTCACCAGTGGCAACTTCCATCAGCAGAGCCCTGGAACCTGCAAACCTTACTCCTGGCACCAGCATCACCCTGCACCTACCCAGGCAGGGACACAGATGCTTTAAACCATGCATGTACATATTTTTATATGACCATCTATGCTGGATGGAGGTCACTGAAGGCATAATAGGTACTGAGCAGCTGCTGCTGATTTCCTTGAATCAATATGCATGGTATATATAAATATGTACATCTTTTTATTTTTTTTTAATATAAGGAAATGCATATTAATTCACATTTATCTATCCATCTTGATTCCCTATTCTGCATCCAGTGACCTCCATCCAGCTCAGATGATCAAATTTCTCTCTATACACCACTCTCTAGCCACTCTCACGGACCCAGGGGAACAGGCTTCTACCTTCAGCTTCCTCTGTGCAAAAATGAAGTTTATCTTCTATCTCTGGGGACTTTTTCCTGAAATTTTCCCTGAGCCTGAGGAAGGATGTGTGTGCCTGAAAGCTCACAGAAAAAGATATATATTTTTTGCAATGTCTTAGTTGGTCTAATAAAAGGTCTCACCTCCAAACCAAGAGCATTAGAGTTTTGCATTTCTCTATCCACCAAGCTTCTCTGGGCTTCTCCTGCTTGCTAAGTACCCACCCTTTCCCCAGTGCTGGGACTTTTCAACTTTTAGCCGAATACTGATCTCTGGAGTATACACTGTAATGAATCAATAGGGCACCAATGGACAACAAAGCAGCAAAGCCAAGGACTAACCCCTGACACTACCCAAACAGGACGATGAACTGGCAGGGTATGAGGATGGGAAGGACAAAAGCAAATAAAGGGAAGGAATGAAAATATTAGGAGGGGATAGAGGGGGAGGAGGGCACTGTCATGATGCTCTGCGGAGTAGAAGGCTGCTGCTTCTCTGCAAGCCCTGTACAGGGCAGAGCAGTTGCCTATGGACCAAGGGGGATTAAGGATGGAGATGACCAATTAAGCCCCAGGTGCCTGTGGATGGGTTCTTGTAAAGCAAGGAGCCCTCAGCCAGGTAAATCGCTGCTAGGGGCAGATAATCTCAGGCGGGCCTGCCTTCCAGGGTGCATCACGTGCATCTCCGTGGGGCAGGAGATTGAATCCATCCATGCACTACAACTTGTCTGCAGCTCCGCAGGGAGTCTCCAGACGATGCAGAAGAGCACAGTGTTGGATGCACAACTCCAGACCGTGACACGACTCCTGCTCCAGGGGTGGCCAGACTGCAAAGGAATGAGGGCCCCAGGAAGTCATTCCCTCCTGGCAGGGGAGGGCTGAGCTACGTGCACAAGTTGGGATCTTGCTGGAAGGTGGCAGAGCTGTAATCCCTGCCAGTTTGAGACCAGGTGTCATGAAAAGGATCCAGGCTTCACACCTGGGAACAGAAGCAGCAGAACAAACCGCTTGCCAGTGTGCTCAACACCTTGTTTTCAGACAATGGACCATCACATATAGCAGAGGGATTACGAAGATTTAGCACAAGACTGGAGTCCGGGCACAAGGCTTCTTCCCCAGGGTGCCCACAGAGCCATGAGAAGGCCAAATCATTTGTCAAGACAGCCAAAAGGCTCGTGAACAGGGCAAAAAATGGAGTAATAACCTAGCGTGACCATATCTGTTGCTGAACACTAGTGGGATGGTTCCAAGCTCTTCCCAAGGTCGCGCTGGGATCTCACGAGGCTGCGGCATCTCCTTCTGCTGCACCCCTCACTGCTCTTTGCACCCCTCCCTGCTCCGGGTATGCTCCCAGCTGAGGATTCATGCCTGGCCCAGGAGATGCACTCCTGAGCTCTCTGCAATTGGCCCTGCCTTGCCAGAAGGGGCTGGAGCAGAGGCAGCTCATCACCCCTGTTTGCACCATCGGTGCAGCTTCCTCCTCGACTAGAGCCTTGTAAAGGAAGCCGTTGGGGTGTCAATCAGGGAAGCCGCTGGGGTGATTTACACCTGCCAGGGTGTAAATCAGTCCCTGACCCCCGAGTCCCAGCAGCAGCCGGAGGGGTCTGGTGCTGAAACCAGGCACTGAGGATGGAGATGTATCTGCAGCGCTCCCTCCACACCCTTGCTCCAAGCGGGGCATCCCCAGAGCTGCTTGCATGCCTGCGACAGGTTTGTGCAACCAAAGGATGATGAAAGACAAAGGGGATGGAGTCTTGTCTGGCGTAAATCAGCATCACTGCATGGATGTCCCACTAGAGACCAGGGGAGGACAGGGCCCCAGAAGCTGTCCTACGTCGGACTGGCTTGCAGCGGACTCCCCGCACTGGGCCAGGTGCAGTGCATTGACAGGGGCGGGGCAAAGACAACACCTTTGGGTACCTGGTGCCTAATCCGTGCGGAGCAGCTGTCCCTCCATGCCCAAGGACAGAGGGCACCTCCCCTCCCTCTCCAAACCGTGCCCAGCTCTTGCCCTTACTCCTCCCCCCTTTTGTTTTCCTCCCCTCCTTTCTTTCGTGACTCATCTCCACTCCGCGTCTCCCATCCCACTGGACCCCTGCCCCAGCTGGTGCGGGGCACCGCTCACGTTCACTCCGGACTTCGGCCTGTGGATCAGTTCCAGTTGGTGCACAAACAAAAAGGCAGGACAGACCGGGCTGTTGTTTAACCAGGGGCTTCACTTTTTGGGTGGCTCAGCAGGAATCAAAGTCAGCGTGGCCCTGGAAGTTGGCTGGCGGGGGTTTGGGATGGTTAGCATCAGTCCAAGGGGGACAGGTCAGGGGGCAGAGTGCAGGTTCATGCCAGAGGTGACATGCCCAGCTGGAAGGGACATCAAGCAGTCAGCTGGCCAGTTCTCCTCTCTAAGACAAGGCTTAGTGCACCCAAACCGGCCCAGACATTGTCTGCTAGCCTGTTCTTAAAATCCTCCAGCAACATGACACTGCTTGTAGGTGGAAAGTTTTTCCTAATAGTCCCTGCAAAGAAGCGGACTGGTTCATCCATCCCTTGCCTCTTCAATCTCTCTCCTAAGTGGCCCTCCCACAGCAGCCGGACATACCAGCGTCTCCATCCACATTCTGCTTTTCTAGATCAGAGCTTTCCCATGCACCAGTCCAGGGTTTCAGTGGTAGGAAACCTCCCACCCCCTGCTGCCTTTACGTGGCCCCACTTCATGCACATACAGGATTAAAGCCAGAAACAGCCTGGGGAGGCATAGACTTCCCATGTGCTCCAGACCACGGTCCCATGAGCCTCCTCATTTTCAGTAAATGTCAAAAACAAAGCAAAATCCAAACTCCATCGCACGCCACCAATGTCAAAGAAGAGCCATGTCAAAGAGCCTTATCACTGTGATCATTGCTTATGTGACGTCGTCTTCCTGGGACAGAGGACAGAGAGCACAGTCTGGCAGCAGCAAATCCAGCAGGCTTCAAAGGTGCTACCTGTACTGCAAACTAAGACAGTGTAGGAGAGGGTAAGAAAAATATACAGGCGATATGGAGCAGTAGAGGACCACAGCAGAAAGCAAAGCAATCCTTAGGCCTTTAGGGGTCAGGGAGTTAAGGAAGGCCCATAGCTTTAATTCAAAAAGTAGATCCTCCATGCATTATGTTTATGCCACAGTTAGCACACTTACTAGGGGAAGGGTGCTGCATGGGCACTCCATTTAAGGTGTCATACAACGGGAAGCAAGCCATAAAAAGACTATACTGTAGAATGCTTTTGTGGCTGGTTTAGATGGCGCCTTAAATGTAACGTGTGCCTGGCGCTGACAATCAGCTGCTCTAGCAGTGGGGGAGGGAGCCAAAGGGCTTCCCCCCAGAGGACTTTAAACCCCATGTCCAGCAGCTCTGGCTGGGCTGCGGGGTGCAGGGGAGTCCCAGACAGCCCTGGGCCTAGAACCAGAGCCAGGCCTGTCCAGCTGACTCCGCACGGGGCTGCAGCACCTAGCCGTGAATGTGCCAGGCTGGGGGATTATGATCCCGGGCTCCCTTGCACTTGCAAGTAGTAGGGCATGACTGGGATCTGATCTCTGGTCCCAAATCCGTGCCTCCTGCCACGCACTTGAGCCCAACAGGAAGTGTGTTTATTGGGACAGGGGTCTGATCCCATTGCACCATTAAATGAATGCGTGTTAGAGGGTATAGTAACACTACCACAGCTCCCACAGTCCATCTTTCCCAGGCCCTTAGCTCATGCAGCCTACCGCCAGCTGCTCCAAAAGAAGATACAAGGAATCCTAGTGGTCAATTGTAGGGTGAGCGATGACTAGAGGCAAGAGGGTTTTGGTGATGGCTTTGCCAATGGTGCTCCCGAGAGCTCGTCCAAGAGCTCTCCCACCCATACAGTTGGTCCAATAAAAGCTATCACCCCAACCCCTCACCTCTCATCCATCGTACCTACAGTACCACTTCAACTTGAACAGGAGCTTCTCCTTGCCTGGATCAGCAAGTGCGGGCGCTTGTACGCGTTATGCGTTGTTGACCAGCCTCCACGGCCGGGTTGTTGGTGACTAAACCAGCGCCGCCCACCTGGGCTAGCCTGGAAGAGGGGGGTGTGTGGGCACCCAGCAGGACTAAAAACAAGACCTTTCAAAGGATGGATGAACTCCCTGCGAGCCAACAGCCATGCATACCCGGAGAGGACACGGGCGCTGCCAGGTCACTGTGCCCAAAGACTCAGCAATGATGCACAGCATCTAAGGTGCCCTAATGGCTGCAGCAGCCTCAGGACTGATTTGACTGCACTTGAAGCATAAAGGCTTGGGCGATGACTTTGCCTTAGGTCACAGGGCCCATTTGTCTCTGGGAGCACCCCTGGCACTAGGCTGAGCGGAGGCCATGCCTCCTAACACCTGGCTCAATTCCAGTCCAGGGAGAAGAAGAGGTTTATTCATCTCCACAGCTGGAAAGCTTCTCCATCAGGTGCAGGGAGTGCAGCCGGGAGCACAGCTCTGCCCACAGCATCCTCAGCCTGTTGTTTTGGTGTCAGTGCACAACACCCGGGGGAGCTTTCTCTGCCGAGTGCCATCAGCCGGAGCCGAGCACGGAGCCAAGCCCTCCTGGAGGGAGCATGCACCTCCAGCTGCGGGGTGGGTTGGCGGGCCCCGCTGCTCGCTTCGGGAAAACAGCCAGACAGACACAGCTGAGCACCGTTTCTTGAAACAAAGGAACAAGACAACCTGTTAAAACCAGCCCCTCGCTGCTGAGCCCGGGACACGGGACACGGCGCCGAGCACCGGGAGCTCAGCAGTACGAGGCTGATTGCAGCCCGCATGGTGGGGGGAGAGGTCCGGAGTGGACAAACGGGCCAGGATGCAGGACTGTACTGGCTGCTCTGGGCTCCTCCCTGCCCCCTTTTCGTTGAGGGAAGCACTGGCAAAGGATTCATGTGCTTTGCTGCAGAGCCAGGGGAAGAAGCAAAGCCTTGCTCTGGGCTTGGCCATCTCCAGTTGACCCAACTGCGATGGCTGCATGGCCAGCTGGCTGCGGAGCCAGGGGCAGGAGGCACGATGCAGAGAGGACATAGGACACAGACCCAGCCAGGTTGGACTGGATGGCACAGCTCCACTGGCGTTGTCTCAAGCATCGGGCAGGGTGAGGATATCAGAGCAGGCCCAGAAACCCGAGTCCTCCATGGAGCTGGACTGCTCTCAGTGCTGGCAGGACAAGGAGCAATGGGCACACAGTGCAGCAAGGAAAGTTGAGGTTAGATAGAAGGAAAAACCCTCTCATGAGGAAGGTAGTGAAACACTGGAGCAGGTTACCCAGAGAGGTGGTGGACTCTCCATCCTCGGAGGTGTTTAAAATCTGGCTTCACAAAGTCTTGGCTGGGATGACCTAGTTGGGGCTGGTCCTGCCTGGAGCAGGGGGCTGGACTCGACGCGACCTCCCGAGGTCCCTTCCAGCCCTCAGCATCTATGAATCCTGGTGCTCTGGTATTCAGGGAAGAGCCTGTGGGTTATTGCTGGGAAGAAAAGTCCCACCCAGTCATGGGGAGACGAAAGGCACAGTGATGCCCTTGGTTGCTGTTCTGACCCCCTTGGCTCGCTTGGATTTTGATCCCCGCTGTATCTTTGCACCTGCGCTGGCCACCGGTTATCAGCGCCGTCATCGTGGTCAGCCTGCTGGGCGGCCCTGCGTACTAAATCTTGTCCCCAGGGGAAATTTTTGGCAGGAGGAAGTATGTGCCGGGGAGCAGGAGAAAGGGTCGCCCAGTGGTGAGTCTTACCTGGGTCTTCGAAGACCAGAGTGCAGGTTTTTGCTCTGCCACTGACACCCCTTGTGTGACTTGGGGCAAGTCACTTGGCCCCAGACCCCCCAAAGGTGTGCAGGTGTCCAATGAAACAGGACTCGGATAAACAGCACCAGGCTCACAAAGGCATGAAGGTGCCTCGGTTCTCAGTTTGCAGACGAGGATCCCATGCTCAGATGTAATGCACATCCCATGGGCAAACGCAGGTCCAGCCGTTACCATCCACCTTTGCTTAGGGGAGCAAAGGTCCCCGGCACACTCCCAAACCGCCTCTGCGCCTTCTTGGCTGCCGTTTCACCAGGACGTCTTTGCTTTGGAGACTTCTCTCCTGGTCCCAAACCACGCCGTGTATTTCACCTGCAATCCTTTTCCCCTCCCAGCTATCATTCGTGGTGCCAGAGCTCCTTAAATAAAGCAAACGCCGGAGACCTCGGCACTGGCTTCTGTCATTTGAGGGAACCCAACCGGATGGTTCAGCCATCCTGACGGACCCTGCTCCCGTGCTGGGGTTGTCCTTGCGGGCGTCAGAGCAGACAGCCTGGTACCGAAGGAACGAAGAAACATCTGCTCTTGGAAGCTCAATGTCATGCAAGGTTGTAACCGTCCAGGTATACAGAGGTCGGGTATGAAGGTCAGAAGGGATCCTGGCAGCATCCCAGCCAACCTCCTGTATGGCACAGGCCTGGCGTGTCACCCAGGCACCACCCTATCAAACCCAGTGATTGGCATTGCACGGAAGCATCTCTTCCAAGACGGCTTCTTTTCTTGCTATGGAAACCACCGGGGGGGGGGGGTGAAGATCATACCCCTCTCAGGGTAGTTTGTTCCAGTGATAAGAAGCTGTTTTTACTATTTAAAAAAAAAAAAATACGTTTTATTCTTAAATGGGAACTTATCTGGCTTTGGACTCCAGCCGCTGGCTCGTCTTCGGACTCTCTCTACGAGATTAAGAAGCCCTGTAGTACCTTGTATAGTCGTCCCTCGAAGCTACCTGCCATCAAAGTCATCTCTTGCATCAAATTGAACAGATGAAGTTAAGCATTTAGGTCTGGGACAGACATTGCATCAACCAGTTTGACCCAAATCAGTTAAGTCTGATACGACATTCAACCAGGTTTATCTCAAACTGGTTTCAGCCATTTTCAAACTGGTTTCTGTGCACTAAACATCTGTTCTGTTACAGGTTTAAACCAGTTTCTGATCACTTCAACCGGTTTATGTGTAATGCCTGTCCCTAGCCAAAGGGTTTGGGTTTTTTTTTAATTGCCAAGACTCACAGCAATGCAAACAACTGTAACTTTATTGTCATTTTTACCTCTGCCGTGAACGGCACTCAACAAACTTCATCATTACAAAATAATTCTGCTTTCTCTTTTCTTGTTTCATTTCTTTTTTTTTTTTTACACTTTCTCTCATACCATCCTGATAGGAAGATCCTTTCACAGAAAGGATTATTCAGTTTGTGCAGGCTTATAGCTGATTATTGCAAACATATCAACATAAAGAAGTCACCAGACAGAAAACACCGAACCCAAACGCTGGCCAGCTCAGGATTTCCAAACAGATGTGGAATAAATAAGAGCTTTACATCTTACAGCTTTCTGGTACAACGTGGAGAAAGCAGGACGTTGCCTTTTCATCTGACGTCATGCCAGTTGCAGAGATTGGTACTTGCAGCAGCGTGCGTCATCAAAAAGGGCAAGGATGTGTCCTGGTTCGGGTTGTTTTATTAACGTCATCTCGTTACTTGTCAATCCAATTAGAACATGGCTTGGGCAAAATCACCGCCCTCTCCCTGAAATTATGAGTCATTTCAGATGGGAGAAGAGGCCCTGGGCTGAACCACAGGCCATTCTTTAGGTCCGTCTCCCATGGGCTGGGCTGTACAATTAAAACCCCAAGGAGCCTGCTTCTCAGCAACAGAAAGCATTAGAGACACGATACACCCCTTAATTACACCCTTCCCCTGGTATCTTAACACAATAAATAACAAGAACAGAACGGGAGTCTTTCAAATCATACAGGCACCGCACAAGTTTTCCTTTGGCCATGGTTATAGCAACATCTAGCACATGCCATCCGAAGAGTGACTGGTTTGCTGAGCCCGAAATGTGAGCAGAAGTGGGAAGCTTTGAGGCCGCGTGCCCGCAAAGAGGAACACAGCGACCCCGGCAGCAGGAGGCCGTGCAATCCTTTCAACCACAGGGACGTTGGCGCCTCGACTCCCCTGGCAAGAAAAAATTGAAACAACCAGCCTGACCCTGCAAATTCAGAACCGTTTCACCTTCCCTGTCCATCGCTGCCCAGTTCGTCCCAACAACCGCAATGAGTGCATGACATATATTACAGATGTACGGACGCACGCTGCATCTCTATATATTATACATATAAATATCGTGTATCTATCATACACCTCCGTGTATATATTTCTGGGCGTCTCTCGAGGTGCAATCCTGGAACCGGACAATGCCATCTCTTCTGTGGGAGGCATAGTAGGACCTCGGTGGTCCTCACTGCACTGGGGGAACTGTCCTGCTGAGACAGTGGATTTTTAAGGCTCTATGCACAAGCACTGAAGGGAGCCCCGCTTGCTGCTGCGGTGCAGCTCTTTCCATTGCAAGCTGTTCAGGCTAGGCAAGATGCTTTCTGAGGAGGGTCATTACGGCAGCCGCGCTCCACAGCTAATCAGGGCCTACCCTGCCAAATTTTAGCCAGAGGATAGCAGGGGAACACACTGCACAGTGCAATGGGCTTTGGGCCGCCCTGGAGAAGTCAACATCTACCAGCAAGGGGCAGGTTTTCTGAGTAGTGATTTAACATGCCTCCCTGCTCCAGCAAGCTGGTACGATGGCAGCATCTGGCTAACCCAAAGCCCAGTGGTATCACAGACATAATGGGTAAGACTCACTATTATATAGTGGATTCTTTATAGTGCTTTAGCAATGCAAGTCAGTGATGCAAAGTCACTGGGGCCTAGTAAAACTAGCCCTTTACCTCCGATATAAGCAGCTGCAAGGCTGCTGGAAATATTGCGGGGTTCCCCCTTCACTCTCTGTCATACTGCCTCCCACGCAGCAGTAACGCTGATTATGCCGCCCTGTAACTAAAATCTAAAGTCCCGTTCATTACCAAAAACCCACCTGTGTTTCTTACAAAAATATCAGCGCGCTTCTTTATAAAATAGCTTTGTTGGGTTTTTTGTAGAAAAAGTTTCCAGTTAAAAAAAGATGGTATATCAAAATATGGTAGACTATAGCTGTAAAATACTAACCTCCTCGTTAAAAATAGTTGGTTCTTTTTTTTTTTTTTTAACAAACAAAAAAAAGGCATTGTGCTGTGAACATTAGCAGCTGTAATGCTTTACGCCGTCGTTGCTGATGATAATAGATCACTGTACATGTTTAGTTACACTTTAGTTTCCTTCAGACGCTCCAGCTCAAAAGCTGTCCCTATGGCATTGCTCTGAGAACATCATTAGCGTCCACGAACCAGAGCGATTCCAACTGTAAAATACTGAAAGATGCATGAAAAGCCTTGTTTAAAATAATGCTGAAGCGACACTAACCGCAAACAGTCATGCTTACGATGCAGTTGCTTATATATTATTCTCAACGGGAAAGCCTACTTTTTCACCTTCCAAAATTATAGCGTTTAGGGAATAAAAAAAAAAAAAAAAAAATGATTGTCTATATGTATCGTTAAAGCAAGAAGGTATACTCGTTGCATAAAAGGTGTTTAAGAACAGAAACACAACCAAAATGGGTCTATAAGATCCAAACATATATAAACATACACTTTTTTATATTTATATATACAGATATATATATATGTATATTATATACAGATATATATATATGTATATTATATATGTATATTATATATATATATTTAAGGTACTTTGGTCAGCGAACATTATTGCTACATCATTAGAAATCCTCAGTTATTTTTCATTTTCCTTTGAAACACAAGCAGCTTAGGAAAGCTTTCAGAGTTCCCAGATAACATCCATCTGATTTTTGTAAACTTTAGAAGACGTTGCGCAAAGGCTCTGTTTGGACTAGATGCCACAGTAAGTCTCTGGAAGAACTGAGATCGCACAAGGTCAGCTGCAACTCTACTTGTCATTTCCAAAGAAATCAGAAATGTGCATAGAGTTTCCTGTCTAGTTATTGCTTAATTCTTGCCGTCTCGATACTGGCATTTAGGGTCTTTGCAATTCTTTGGCTTGACAGAACACAACACAGAGTCTTTTTCTTTTCAGCTTCTAAACTCAAGGTTGCTGAAGCCATGAAGAGGCTGCAATGGCTTTTTGCAAACGTCAATGGCAGCTTTCGTGGAGGGAAAAAAAACCCACCAAAAAAATTAAAGCATTCACGAGACAGTAATAAAAAATGTAAAGGTTGTCTCAGACTTCATTCAACAACTGAACTACGTTGTGCTTCTCTGGCGTAAGACAATCAGTGTTTCGCACAAACTATTTCCAAAGAAAAAACAGGGAATAGAGACCGCTTAAACCCAGATGGGGCTCTGCCAGGACACCCTACCTCTGTCCCTACCCTACCACTCTATGGGTTATACTCAAAGTGCAATGGTTTCCAAGGCCTTGATTTGCAGAGAGAGGTGTTTAGGGGAGTGGGAAGGGAGGAGAAAAACAAAACGAATATGGCACCAGATATATTTGAAGGAAATAGCCATAGATTTCCAGTCTTTCTGATAGCGCAGGCAGCCAGTCCCGCCCTGACAGAGCTATGGCGCTTAGACAACGAATTCAGGAACTTCGTCATGGGAGAGATCCAGGGAGAAGTATTTGCTTGCTCTCTTGACCGGGAAGGTTTCTTGGATGTTGAGGCACTGCTGAGCCAAGCAGCCATTGCAGTAAAGACCCTCTTCCTCCAGTCCGTGGCTGCACCCGAAGGTGTAGCTCTGAGCAGTGTCCTGGCACAGGTTCGCCAGCTGCAAGAAGTCTTTTTGGTACAGCCGAATGTCGTCTAGGCTCAGGCTGTGTCGGTCGGTGGAAGTCTTTGGCTTTCTACACACGGTCTGGAGAAAAGACAGGGGCACACGAGTGGTGGCAGGGGTTAGCTGTGAAGCCACATGCAATAGAGACAGTGCATTTGCTACGAGCAGCAGGGGGAAGCTTTTCCACATGACAGCCTACAAAGGATTTCTCCGGTTATCCGTATGTTCTGAGATAGGGTGAACCCAGCCTGAGACAGAGCAGGAGAGCAAGGAAAAAGGGCAACTCAGTGCCTAACTCCTACTGAAAGTCAGTGGCTGTGGTCAAGTCAATGGCCAAACTCCCTCTGACTTCAGTGGAGTCGCACGTTCCCCGTTGTTCAGCCCCATGGTAGTGACAGGACCCACCCGCCAAGTTCAAATGCACGGCTGGGTTTGCATTTCACAGAACCGCCGATTTGGGGGTGTTTGCACTTGGGACTTTGGCACTTGCACTTTGGCTTTGGGTCATCTCTAGCGATGGGATATCTGTGAGGATATCTGGCAAAATTGCTCGGCACAGCAAACAAGTCAGACCAGGCGTGGCGAGTTGGTGAGACAAAAGTCTTAATGCTGTCATGCTACTTGGCTCATCGTGTTACTTGGAAAGTTACTGCAGGGGGAATCTTCCCTGTAGGGGAAAGCAGGGTCGGGGCGATGACACGGGAGGGGGCACTTGGGGTAATGACCGTAGCCCAGGCTGCTGCAGATCACTGGAGAAAAAAACCCGTTCGTGGGCATAGTAACTACCAGTGTGGCTGCCCCTGGGAGGGATGCTTTGGACAAATATCTACAAATCAAGGCCTGGCAGGTTTTTTCCCTCCACCCAGTGAACTTTGCTCAGCCTAGCCACAATAGGGGTAAGCTTTCCAGTGTGACGGCTTTCTGACTGATGGGAAACAGAGCGCTGCCAATGTTTCCCAGCTCCCCCAGAAAAGCCAATAGGTTTTTTTGTTTGTTTTTTCACCCAAAAACTTAAATTTGCCAAAACTCAAAGCTGTGATACTGGAAGTCAGAGCAGAGCACTGGATGGGCCCTCCCTGCCCCTGCCCGCGCCCCAAGTGCTGGATGCCTTGCCCTTGTCAAAGGGAGACCTATTAAGGGCTTCACCCTCCAAGTGCAAAATACCTGCGGTAGCGAGTCGGTGCTCTGGCCGCGAAGTTTGACCACTGTTTCCGAAGAGCTGGACGTAGATGAGCTTACTTCCTTTACGATTAACCCTGAAGAAGGGAAAGAAAGGAAAAGATATAAAGTCTGCTGTCATACAGAGTCTGCTGAGCTCTTTGGGACGCACTATAGTGTTTTGTTGCCTGGTCAAAGGGAGCCCTGGTTAAAACTGCAGGGGCACCAGATGAAAACGCTCATCATGAAGTATCTTGTCTAGGGACTACAGGCCAAATGTGCAGGATGAGTCAGGCTCAAATGAGTCTCACGGAGGGGTCTCTTCAGTGCATCTGTTGTGCCAACCTAGTCCCCGTCAGGCTTGCAGGTCTAATTAGATGTCCTCTGCCTGTGAGATCCCTTCCACCCTCACTGATATCCCTCTCGATGTACTTGCACCCACTCTGTCCCTGTTCACATAAGACCAAGTTGGGGGAAGGCCATGAGAAGGAGTGAGTGATGGTTATATCCGGTCCCTTCTTCCATCACCTCAGCAGGGAGGCTTCCCCAGTGGGGCAGACAGAGCCATGGGTATGGACGTAAGAAATTATGACGGTGTACAAGGTGGGGGGACTTTGCCACTTGTTAGATGCGCTACGGTGCACGGACGTACCCGGTGGCAAATGGAAACTAAACCGTAGTAGCTCAGCCCCCGGCAAAAGAGGAGCAAGTTATCACAGTTCAGCTTTCATCTCCTGTGGGGTAACAGCATGTACACAGGCGTCGAGCAGCTGATGTGCAGCAAAAACCCGCTGCTTTTTACCTCTCAGAAAACCGCTGGGACGTCCAAACCCTGGAGAGGCTACTTGAAAGGACTCCAACATGCCCTTTGCCACTGCATTCCGCTCTGAATTTGCTCTGGCCACACACACGGATACAGAGAGATCCAATAAATGGAACAGGGAATTTTCTAATCAACCCCCTCTCAAAATTTCAAGCCAGGGTCCACTGCAGGTCCCCTCCACCTGGCTGAGTCTCCGACAAAGAGCCCCAAACTTGATCTTTGGCACTAAATTGAAGCAACCCAGTGAAGTGAGGTGGGTGACCGTCAGAGCAGCTCACAAGGGAGAACTGACTATTGGATGATCTGGCCCCAGGGAAGTCAAGGGCCAGTGATATCTGCTGCATCCCCGGAGAACGAGAACCACCCTCTGTACTGCTGGCATTGCAATAATCCTCCCAGCCAGTGCTGGGTGAGACCTAGGGTACCATTAAGACAATAGGCATATATGGAGGTGAGTGGTGTCAGGATAGCCACCCGTGGGTTATCTCCTTGTTGGAGATGGGGGCATGATGAGAGGAGACTCTGTTACAGCGCCTCTGATTTACCCCAGCTGCAGCTCTGAACGTTAGTGTGCAGATGGGAGGAAAGCTTCAATGCCTGCACTGCTGCTGTGTCAGAGCTGGAAAGCCTTACCCCGTTGTCTCCAGCACGCATCAGGCGAGGCTCTGATCCCAAGAGCTACATATTTTGTAGCAGCTGCAAGCACTCCTGATTGCTCCCCCACCTCCTGGCTCCCCCAGATGAAGCAGAGGGAGACCCTCTCAGGTGCCCCTTTAAAGGCCAAGGTGCGTAGACAAGCATAGGGGGGTCAGGGCCATGACGCCTGGAGCAGCTCATTGCCACTGGGATGGTGCAGTGACCTTGCCTTTGAAAAGCCTGCTGAAACAATGGACATCTGAACAAGAAAGGGAAGGGCTGAGGCTGTTGCATGGCCCTGGTACAGACTGCTCCAAGCACAGATGAGTAGCAAGAGGGGATTGAGGGGAAGAAAAAACAACCTGGAGAAAGACCATTGCAGATCTCACTTCCACTAAAGCTACTCTAACCTGGCAGAGCCCCTGCGTTGTAAAGTGCCGTTCACAAAGGAGGTCTTACGTATGGCGTGGAAGACGGGAACTTAGGGAGGACAGCAAAGATCCCTACACCGCTAGGAATGGCGAGTGTTGTTGGAAACATCCGACATCCCGCAAACGAGAGAGGCAGGAGGCCGTTGCCACTCATCCCTCTCGGCGGCTGGACCAGCCACCGTTGCAACCCCACTGAGGCTGCCAGAAGAGGCTACAAAAGATACTACTGCTGCCTGTTTTGTTTTTTTTTTCCAGGGATGCCTTCAGCAGCTTTTTGTGCACAGCCAGTTTGATCATTTCCCTTGTCTGGGCAGATAGTTTAAGTGTGGACTTTTTGCCCAGAAACTAAGATGGCTTTAAAAAAGCAGTCAATAAAAGGAAACTATGAAGATAAGATGACAAAAGGAATTGCTGGAGAGAGAGATGCAGGCAGGTGCAGGCCCTAAGTCTCCTGCAAGAGTCCTCCATTTGCAAATGGACTAGATTTCACTTTGAAAATGTCTGTGCTTCCTAGACAAAGCAGCATTTGCCGACAAGGAGCCTGGGGCTCCAGCAGTTACACCGCCCATACCCATGCTCCCATGGCCTTGCTGTACAATCCTCTTGCGTGTGTCTGGACAATCCCCTTGTGACACATTTGCACACTTGGCCTGACTGAGCTGCCACCAGCCACTGGCAGTCATTTTTGTAACCGTGCGTGCAAGCGGGGTCGGTGTGCCTGAAAAATGCACGTGCAAATGGGCACAAATGGCACCGTCCTAACCAGCTCTGCCCCTGACCTCAGGATGCAAGGAGAACATTTGTGTCCTTCTGAATATTTTCCTTTGGTGAAGACCTGTTGGGCCAAGCCCTGCCAACGGAAGTGGGGTAACCTCACCTGTCAGATTTGGCTTTCTGTGTCTCTTCCCGCTCTCTATGCAGTCGTCTCTGTACACCACCTCTCATTTGGGAGGGATTCAGTGGTTCGTAGGCCCGGGGGTAGCTCTTTGCACAGGGGGGGAACACTATCCTCTGTCTTTGGATACCAAGCCCATGTATAACGCAAGATACTGGGGGGGTAAGCTGCCATGAGACCTGGCTTCTGCTGGGCACCCTGTTGTCTTAAAGTCTCATCAGTCTACGTTAATTCAGAGGCAGGAGATTTCATAGGCAAGAAGCTACGCTGTCAGGTGAAGTAGGTTGTTGCCTATGAAAGCCTCATGCCCCTCTGAAGCAGCTAGCCTCCACAGTGCCTCCCTATTCTGCCTCCCGAGTGACTTCAGACTAGGACAGCGAACCCCGGGTAAGTGCATTTGATCTTCAGTCTGACTCTCTGCTATTCTGCAAGCTGGTTGTGTTGGTTCCCTGACCAGCTGCCGGAGGCAGGTTTCACTCAGCTTGATATTAAATGTCATTTTGCAAAACTGAACCCAATAGCTTTCCCTTAGGGAAAAAAAAAAGCAATGAGGAGAGCTGAAAATCGCGCTATCCATTACCACCTCATGCCAAAAGCAGTCCTGTAAAACATGCCCACCGGTGTCTTCCCCCCCGGTGCTGTACCTGAGTGTCCATTAAACTGCCGTGACATCAGCATGTCCTCCGTGATGTAAATGCACATGTCTGGAGTGACCTCCAGGGACGACTCGCTCAACTGCTCAAGGTCCCGGGGGTCATCGACCAGCATTTCTATCTCTGAATGGGAAGAGGAGAAGGGAGAAAGTCACCGATAGGGGAAGAGCAGATAGGAAAAGAAAGAAAAAAAAATCCAGATGCTTCCTAGCAGAGATCAGGTCTCTAAGGCCCAGCAGGAAAAAAATTCTCTGGAGGTTTATAGCAGTCCTGGCCCTGAAAAAGCAATGAGGATTTCAAGTCATGTGGGCACAGAGAAAGCTAGAGCAAAGGAGCATCAGCTATTGTGTGCAATACTGTAGCACTGACAAGCATCCAGCAAAGAGGACCCTACCCGGCCCCGCCTCCATCAAACAGGAGACACTTTGAAAAAAACCCCAGAAATATCTTATAAAAAACCCCAGCCTGCCACTTAAATGGGACTAAATGAGAAAATGGGTCTTTATTGGTCTTGGTAAATGGGTCTGTATGAGTGTTGGTAAATGGGTCTTGAATGGATGATTCCCCTCTCTCTCCCTCGTCACTGAATTGAAAGTCTGAAAAATCTGGCAGCATCTTAAGTGTTCAGGGATCTTAAATTTGAAGGAAGGTGGGACCTCAGTGGGCCTCAGGACCCCCGTGAAACGAGGCAGGGCAAGGGTGGGCTCTGGGGACTGCGGGCACAGCAGATCCATTGCCAGTTCTGCCTCTGGCTTCTATGGCAAACCTCTTGTACCAGGATGCTGCCAGGCTGTGCTGGGTTTCTCAGTGCACAGCCCTGAGCTAGCAGCACTGCTGGTGTCTGTCTCAGCCTCCCCAGAGATCAGCCTGGTGAAGACAAGCCTCCTGGGATAGGGAGGACACCCGAAGCCCCTTCCTTGCAGTAATGCAGACTTGATATAAGCCTGCTTTGCTGTGTGCCGCGTGTCTCCAGGGCCAGGAAGCTGACAAGTGGGAAGCCCGATGGCCTGGGATACAAAGGCAGACGGCTTTGGGAAGATGACCGGCCCTGCAGGACTCCCTTGGAGTGCTTACCATCATCCTGGGAGTCATCCTCCAGCCGGTCCTTGCCCCCGCTCTCCACCCCGGAGGTGTGGGAGCTGCCATGACTGGTCATGGAGCTGCAGGTCTTCAGCTTGCGGTGGACGCTGGCGCCCGAGAAGCCATCCTCGGGGCCCGGCTCACGGGGCTTGGGGTCAGTTTCAATGCCAGAGGTGTGGGAACTGCTGTGGCTGGCGGTGGAGTGCCGGGAGAGGCGCTTATGCTTGATGCTGCCCGCGCTGCTGCCACTGGCCCGCGACCGCTTCTCCAGCTGATCCATGTCCAAGTCCAGGGTGTCGCTGATGTACGACTCGCGGTACTGCTTCTTCTCTGCAAGGCAAGGCAGTCCCATCATCATTCAACCCCCTTTCCAGGGAAATCCCAGCTCCATCCTCCTCTCTCCTGCCTCCCTGCCTCGCTTCCTGCCCCTGGCTGGGCACCCTTCAAGCCCCATGCGGGGGGAGAGCACCACCCTCGCATCCACCAGTGAGCAAAGGGCATCAGGGGGAGGCTGGCCCACAGCTTCCCAGTACTGCCCAGTGGGGCAACTGGGAGACACCCACTGGTTGTGGCTGCTGGAAAAGGGCCTTTGACTATTAAACATCTGACTGTGCTGGGTCCAAGTCGAGTCAGGGCCTGCAGAGAGAGGGGCTGCAAGAAGCCTGGACCCCCGCTGCTCCCTGCTGTACAAGGGGCAGACCCCGCAGCAAGGCGGGGAATCCCAGGAAAGCAGGGCTGGAAGGGAAGCAGATCGAGGGATGTGCGAACAGGTGGTAGGCTGGGGGCAGGTGAAGGCATCACTAGCTGGTGCAACTCGCACCCCTGCTTGGGGTGTTGCGAGGGCACTGGGACAGCTGGGTTCAATAAGGGTAGAGACAAGCAGGTGGGGTATCCGTCCATTGGGGCTGTTGCACACCCCAACCAGGGAAGTGGCCTTAGGCTCGGAGTACTGCATGGACCGGCAGGGGACAGGTCTCTCTTCCTCTAAAGCAATCACTACTTGCTTGTTAGCAGGACCCTGGTCTGACCCAGGCATTGTTGTGTCCTTATGAGACAGAGGCAGAGCCGGCCCCAGCCCCCAGCGTACAGGCATGGGAAATGGGTAGCACAGCAACAAAGCTGTGTGCAAAAAGCCTCAGCACCCCCGGCCCCGATCCTTGGCTCAACCAGGCCCTGCCAAAGCAGGCCACTAGCTAATAAGGCCTGCATTTATCACTCCCTCCATGCTCCTTTGATGGCTGGGGCCCTTATCAGGAGGCCAGCACTTCCCAGCAGTGTGTTTACTGCACCGCCTGCTATGCTGAGGGCCCACACAGACGGCGAGTCTGTTCCCACAGGCAAACTGGCCCCCTCCCAGAGACCAGCAGGGCCTGCCAGGAGCTAAACCACCATGCAGTGCTGTGGCCAGTCCCTCGGGGTCCAGCAAGAGCCTCTCCTCCCACCCCTGATGGGAGAGCTGCTGTGCACATGCCTGCATGAACTGGAAACCTGAGTGGAGGATTCTGCAGGTGGTGGGATCCTTTGGGCAGCTTTCATTTGGGGGCTGAGTCCCACTCCCTGCCTGACTGCCTTGCATCTCTATGGCCCTGTATGGTCCAAACACATGGCTTTCAGGACAGTCCCCCACTGCACCCTTGCAGTCCTATGCATGCTAGGATGGAGCACAGGGGGCTGCGGGCACCAGGGCTGCACCTGCTGGTGGCTCAGGTCCCATGGATTTTGTTTTCCCGGATACAGAGTACGCCTGGTTTCAGTGAAACCTTTGCGAGCGGCTTTGGGTTTTCCAGTCAGGCAGGCCTACCTCTCTACAGGACCGCTCCAGCCTCAGAAGAAGCCTGGCTGACGAGGAAAGACTGTATGTAGGTGATTTACGCTTGCGGCTGAGATGACTGCACTACAAAAGTAGACGTGTTTCCAGGGCTCCTCCAGATGTTCAGGTCAAGGCACAATGGGATCCGACGTGGGATCCACACAACTCTACCTCCTGCTACGTCACACACGCCTGGCAGGAGATGCAATTGTGGGATCATGCATCAGATCCGGCCACACCTTATTGCTGCTGCAGGGGGAGCCCGGGATCACAAGGAGCAAGGTCCTGCAGCTGGGGGCTCCTAGGCAGGGGT
Source organism: Crocodylus porosus (assembly GCF_001723895.1). Lineage (NCBI taxonomy): Eukaryota > Metazoa > Chordata > Crocodylia > Crocodylidae > Crocodylus > Crocodylus porosus. The sequence continues at coordinate 112,531,597 of NW_017728947.1, read as the reverse complement.
GCACCTGCCTGCCCATTCAATTAATAGTGCAACAACAACTTGTCAGATATCTCCACAGCTTATTCCTTGCCTTATGATCCAATTCATTGCTTTAAAGCATGGCTGCATTACAACTTAGACGTGATTAACTGGCTAACCAGGTCTCAAGTATAATGTGCTGGGAGGTTTCAGCATTTCAGGGGCTCAGGCAGGGTGGAATAAGACTGCACCCGGGAACCTAATAGGGCCTAGCCCTGTGTGTTATGAGAGTAGAAGAAACTGGAGCAAGTGGCCCCTCAATTGTGCCCATCCTCCCCTAGGGTTAATTCTCCCCCCAGGCTCTCAACAGCTGCAACGGCTCACTGCGGCACAGGCCCTTTCACAGTCACGAAGCAGCCGGCCCGGCCCAGCCCAGCCCAGCCCAGCCCAGCCCAGTACCTTCATTCTCCTCCAGCCTCCGGACCTGGCGCAGGATGGGCTGCAGGTTCATGTAGAGGCGGTGACTGCTGCTGAGGAGCTCCAGGAGGTGCCTGGAGCGCATGGGGCAGCCCGTGTAGTAGATGAGTTTCCGGGCTGAAGGCAGCCCATCTGGCAGGATCTCGAATTTCTTACCCTATGGAGAACCAGAAGGAACCATCAGCCTCCAGCTGTGCTGCTGGGGTGCCCAGGAGAGTCTGGAGCAGGGGATCCCTCGCCCAGGCCATGCTGATTGCATTGGAAAGGCAGAACACCCCCCCCCCCCAGGCATGTCGTCCCGCCTGCACCATGCAGGGAGCAGACAGGGTTCACCAAAAATTACTCAAGGCGGCTTTCGTGCAGAATTCAGCTGCACCAGAATGAAATCCCAGCGCGTGGGACCCTTCAGCAGGAGTGCCTGCAGCTGCCTTCCCATCGGCCTGTTCTGCCCAGCAGCCTGTGCTAGGGAGATCTGCTGGGCTGATGAGGACAACCTCATCTGAGCTTACAGACCTCTGGATCCCCACAACACCCGCCCCACTGCTGATGGAGTGTGCATGCATGTGGGGGGGGGGCATTCAACAGGAATGGGGTGTTTAACAAACTCCATTTGGGGTCTGAGCTAGCATGGTCTAAAGCAGTGGTGCCCAACTTTTTTAGACTCAAAGCACCCCTGGGAAAATGCCAGCTCCTAGTTTTCATTAATGTGTTGCCTACAGAAGAATATGTATTTTTTTTCCTGTTGCAATGGACTCAGAAAGCCCACAGCAGGGCAGAATGGTTTTAACACTCTGGATTACTAGTTGAAATCCCTGGGTTTACCTTGTGAAGCCTATATGTCCCCCCCCAAACGGTGCTAACTAACATTGCGCGGTGTGCTGTGGGACCCCTGAAAGGATCTCACAGCATCCCGGGGCACAGCAGCGCCCTGATTGAGAACCGCTGGGCTAAAGGAACCGAGAGAGGAGCTCCCTCCAGATGGACGATTTCCCTCCACAGCTTTGTGAGGCATCTAGTGAAATATTCAGCAAACTGGTGACTTTTTGACCTGGGAGTGCTCCACGCACATTTTTCAACAGGAATTCTACAACCCTTTTCCTACCTGCGCTATTATGGGGAAAAGCCTCAAACTGGGACTGGCCGTGTTTGCATCTATATTCTTGATCTAGCTAGTAATCATTACAATAAGCTCATGCTTGAGATGCTGCTTCTTGCTGCCACTCCATTTACAGGGCAGAGCCAGGCACTATGAAAAACCCAGAGCCCCAGCACATAAGATCTGCCATTTACTGGGTTGGACCATAGGTTCATCTTGCCCAGGATCCTGTATCTCACTGCAGCAGAAAGCAGATGCAGAAAGGGAGAGTGAACAGGGTATGACCAGTTTTCTCCCCGTCTCTCTCCCACTTGCAGCCTCCAGCATTTAAAGGTTAGGAAGATCTGATTCAGAGGCTGTATCCTTAACTCCCATGCTCAATAACTACTGCTACTGATGCTCCTTTCCTCCAAAAAATTATCCAGTCCCTTGGTGCATCTGGTTAAGCTGTCAGCTTACACCATATCTGTTGGAAATGACTTCAGTGACACACTGTGTGAAAACCTTTGTTAGTGTTAAACTTACTACATGCTAGTTTTTGTCCCCAGTTCTTGTCTTGAGATAGACAGTAAATGAGAAATTCCCATTGACTTTCTCTTGCCATTTACTATTTTGTAAACCCTTCTCATGTTCCCTCTTAAATGTCTTGTTTCTCAACTGAGCAGGTCTGGCCTCTTTAGTGTCTCCTCATCCAAAAGGCCTTCCATACAACAGATCACCCCTGCTGCTCTTGTCTGGACCACCTCTAGTTCTTCTGTATCCTTTCTGAGATTGAAAGAGCAAATGGGAATGGAGCCTGCACATCCAGTGCACACTGCAGCTCTGAGCTCCTGAACTACAGGAGCCATTAACATATCTGAGACTATGTGCAGCATGCCTTAGAGGAGCCTCCAGCCTAACCTTTCCAGAGTCGCTAGCAAGTTTACGGAGGCCCAGCTTGCAGCACCCTGAGTTTGGGAAGTACTGGGCTCCTAGAAAGGGGGCTTTTGTTAACACAGATTGATGTAATAGCAAGCCTGAAATATGCACATGCCTTCTCCAGCTTGGCTGATCTTCCACTGGGTTGGAAACTTTCCCAGCATCCCCAGCCGGCTTGTAGCCACAGGTCCCTGCTCTAATGACTGCATAATGGGTGCGTCGACACATCGCCATATGGTAACATTGCTATGGCGCTGTACTTTAGTCCTTTCGCACCCATAGTATGGGTGGTTACTACACTGTGGGCGTGGTGCATGGATAAATTTCACTGCTGTGTTGCTGTAGCGGCGTGCTATAACAGGAGCGCGCCAGTAGACCTGCTGGCTGGTAGATCACCATTGGATGGTGATCACGTGCAGACTTGCACGATCGCTGCACTGCTGTAGCATGTCGTACGGTGACGTAGCGTATTGCTCCGTCTCCGTAGCACAAAGTGTAGATGCGCCCAATGTTTCCCTGTTTCCGGCCTTGGTTTCAATCTGTTCCACTGGTTCTGCTGCTTTCAGCCAGGCAGTATTTGGAGGAGTTGCTCCTTATTTCCACGAGCACAATGCAGATCAGCATCCGGGTGTGCAACTAGCAGGAACAGAATATGCACTGATAGGGACCAGCTGATGCAGTTGGTCCAATGAAAGATACCTCCCGCAGAAATCCTTGCCTCTTGCATATTAGACCATCTTGACTAAAACACCACCCCAACACTACAACTGACATGTAAAACACATGCTGGACTGGATGCAGGCGAGTCGAGGAAGCTGAGGAGGAGCAGGATTTTGCATTCTCCAAGCACCCTTTGCAATGTTATACTCACCACAAACACCAGTTTCCCCACGTTTGTCCAGGGGAAGTCAAAAAGCAACTGCTTTTCTTCATCCAAATTCTGGAGGGGGGCAAAAAAACCCAAAACAACCCATTACACATCTAGAATGGTATTTAGGCAAGCGGTGCATTATTGCCATTGACTTCGTAACAGGTTGCAAAACCAGTCCTTAAACTTCCTGCCCCCGCATGCTCCAATACATGAAATGCTGCCTTAAAGACGCGTCCTTAAGGAACTGTTTTGTGATGTAAGAAATCACATTCATGGCTCCAGACAGCAAAAGCATGTCATTCTTGTATGCAGCAGTTCAGCAAAGTGCTTAAGCATTCGCTTAAGTCAGCGGTTTTCAACCTTTTTTAAACGAGTGTACCCCTTCTGTCTCGAAGTTTCAGCTCATGTATGTACTCCTTTGTATTTTTTTCTTATTTTAAGGGTGGGGGCAGGTTGAGGCCCCATGGTGAGGGAGGGAGTGGGGCAAGGGCAGGGGCAAGCGTTGCTCAGGTGGGGCGGGGTGCGGGATGGGGTGCATGCAGGGGTGGGAGTCACCACCCCCACAAGCCCAAGATGAACAGGTCATGGCTCTATCCTGTGCTCCACCCCAGCTGCACAGTACCTGCCCCTGCCTCCAGCCTCAGTCCCAGCCCCACTCCCTTCCCCCACAACAAAATTACCAGCCGGACCCAGCTGCTCTCCACGTGGCCGGGCTGCGCTCTTGGCCGCCTGCATGCTGCATGGTGGCCGCGTGCATGCATGCAGAGTTCTGCGTACCCGCTACGACCCTTTTAAGTACCCCTAGTGGTATGCATTCCCCCAGCTGACAACGACTGACTTAAATGCTTTGCTGAACAGGATTAGATTTAAATGTTTAGAGCATGAGCTGAACCCGCCCCCGCCCAAAACAGAGGTTAATGGAAACACTGGCATTCACTGCAAATGGAACGGGAGGAGGGACTTTTAATGCTTAATTACTCTGCTGACTTCAGGCCTGAATCCATAGCTGGCTCCTGTAGCAATACCATTTGCCGATCCAAAGGTGAGACATTTCTGCCAACCAAATAGCAGGGGACTGTGTTTTTAGAGAAAGTCTAGCTGATTTCTAAGTTTTCCAAAGCCAGTCAAAGGGTAACGCTTTTCTAAATGCGTGCCAATCACTCTGCCTTTATTCTTTACCTGACTTCAGTGGGAGCACTGCCACTCGAACAGTACAGTGCACCCAGCGGGGGTCTAAGAGCAGGGTAGAGGAGAGATCCCGCTGACCACTTTTACTGGGGCCAGTGGCTCTTATCACACAGAGAAAAGGCAACAAATAATATTTGCCTGCAATGTCCCCAGCAAGAAGTCCACCTGCACAAATCTAACTGGTATCTAGCTCTGGAAGCTGCCTTTGCAACTGGCCCGTTTCTCCCACACTTAACCCCTTGCTAAAATTTAACACAACTAACTTCCAGCAAGAGGACTGACCCGAAGAGACCGCTTCCCAGACCTCGAAAATAGTTGGCGAACTTCTAATTTTGTTTTTTAAATTAAGAAACATGATCACAGCCTGGATAAGTTCCACTCAGGGAGCAAACTTGACATCAGGTAAGGAAAACAGATACGGTGCCTTTCAGGTCAGGCAGCGTGACTTCCCCTAAGGCGGCATCTGGGCACGTGACAACAAACCTGGCCCCATATATTTATTTAGACGCTTACCTGGAAGATCTGGATGCCCCGTGTTGTCAACCCAAGGGTCAAGGAGGCTTCAACTTCCCTTTTATCCTAAAACAAAACCAAACAAAAGCAGTGCTTTTAGTCCATAAATTCAGTATCCGGTAATATCCAGTGGAAGACTGCCACAAGAGAAAAGGCAACAGCCAACAAGGTCATTTAGTGGGCAACGATTGTAATATTATCCTATTCAGTTGCTGCTCTGTGCTGGCTCGTTTTCCTCATCCGTGGTCTCCACAAGCGGTTTGGCCCTGACGTTCAGAGGTGCGGAGCCACTGCAGCTCTCACGGTCTGCAAAAAAAGGGGTGCGAGAGTTTGGTACTTCTGTAAATTTAGCTCCTGCAGATTGCTTTTATGTAGTTAGATGCAATTTGTTGGAGAGCACCGCCGTTCTTAAATCTAGGTACAAACGCAACCTCAGCAAGAGTCCCATCATGCTCCCCTTTCCACATCTCCCAGAAACAGTTTTCTGGTTCAGATTTACATGACAATGAGGCGTATAAACCTATCGCCTCTGCATTTCGCCCGCTCTTATATTCCATTTGTGACTGGGAGAGATTTTGAAGCCTGGAGACAAAGACTACACGATTTCCTGTATCACTTAAGCCTACTGCATCTATTCCAAGTGCTGGATCCGTTATCAAGAAACATCTACAGCAAATAAATCTACTCCTACTGGCTAGGTATATTCTTCTAATCACTTCCATGTGTTGTACAGTAACACCACTCAAATCTCCAATGTTAAAAGTCTAGCATCTGTGCCATTAAAAATGTGCATAAATTTGCCAGGTTTATATTGGTGTATTTAATCTTAACAAACCTGAACGAACGTCTCCTCTCAAGACACCCAAAAAAGACACAAATCAGAGAAAAGCGAGCAACGTTAAGGACAATCCCTGGATACGGGCCATAAAAGAACTCATATAAAGCTTTAGGATTTCCAAAGACAATGTTTGAAGAAGGAAGTTCAACTGGTCTTCATTTAAAATAAACTCACGCTTAAAAAAAAAGAGAGGGGTAAGAGCACACCCTGGCAGGGTCAGAAGTCTCTGCTGCAAGAGGAGGTTTGCTCTGATTACTTAGGAATTATACAGCCATGTGTGACCTGGTATCATATATATATTGTAGGAATATGGGACTGGAAGGGACTGCCTGGATGGTCAAGCTCAGACCTCTGCAATCTCAGGCACCCCGTGCTAAAATCCCTACCCTACATGTACTGGACTACAGCTTACAACTTGTTAGTGTGGTTTGACCCCACTGCTTCTCCCAGAGGAAAAAAACAGCACCTCGCTGCTCTGCCGACTCAAGACGTATTCATGGCACGTTAGACCCACTTGTTCTTTTTCCAGCATTGCCCTACCAGTTAAGCAGCTCTTCCCCACTTATGCTCGCAGTATGTTTGTGGACATCCCCTTCTCAGCCTTTGCTTAGCTCTTCTGGTCCTGCCAGCCTGATCATCCTCACCATCTTCCTCTGCACCTGTTCCAGTCTGGAGTCATCTTCGGAGGACGTCGGAGACAGGATGGGGACACAGCCTTCCAGATGAACGTGGGCTATTAGGAAGGGTTTCACATCCATGAAAGCTTAAACACCATTGCCGGTGCAACCACAAGGGGCTCCCAACTGTGACATTACCCTAATGACAGATCCTAAGGACTGCCAGTTTTCCTAGATTAGGTCCAGGAGCGGGGCAAGTGCATGTCGTGTGTCCTGACTCCAAGTTTTGCTTCTTTGTTATGGAAAGAAGACAAAGAAGCAAAAAGTGATTTATGACCTAGTGGGCAGTGGGTTATCCTAGCCAGTGGGGTGGAAAGAGATGGGTTGGGGGTCCCTTTACTTGCACGTACAGGGGAGTACCATGCAACTCTTACTCTCCCATCCTAGCCAGAAGTCTGAGCAGTGTACGGGAACGCGCTTGCTACAGACCCCAGTAAGGGCAGTGACCAACAAGCAACTGAGTCCTAGGCTCAGGACTAATCTGTCTGAAAGTCAGGCTACAAACAGACAGTGCTTATGTTGCAGGAGAAAATATTTTCTCCTGGGACAAAGTGCGATCATTTAGATGTCCATATCGATTGTCCCAGGACAAACCCTAAAAAGGCTTCATTGGATAAGAAATGCCAACAGTTTGTGTCAGGACATTGTAAACCACTGTCCTGGGATTGCTAACCCCTAACTGGAAGGGCAATCCATGTACCCACCAACCCTGGGACTTTTTTGCTCTGGGACAAACACAGGCACAGCTTGTTCCAGGACAAATGCAACATCTGTTTCTAGTCTAAAACCACATTGTCAGATCTGAGTGCACCCCAATGCATGATATGTTAAGGAGAGAGTTGGCCCATGCCATTCTGATTCATTTATGAGATACATTTGGAATATGTCCATGCCAAACTTTTTACAACACCCGAAAAAGCCACATTTGATCACATAAAAATACGTACATAATAGGAGGCATTATTTAAAGAGCTCCTAGATACATAATAGAGAGGTGTTGGGTGAGCCTGGTGGCAGGGGAATACTGACAGCACAAGAACTGCTGAAAGCAGAATGTCTTCATAAAAACCCTCTTCTAAAATTACAAGAGCCAGCTCTTCAGCAAGTGGAAGTTGGTCTACTGAAGCCAGTGGCACGTGAATGACTGATCCACTAATGCAATAAAGTTGTTGGGGGGAAGGAGAAGAGGGGGGAGGTTGGTTCACTGTCTTTGACAGGACCAAGATCAGGGCCAAGACTTAAACTTGATGGGTGCCTATACATGACCAGTGAGGCTGCTCCAATGCACTGTAGTTACAGTGTGTTGGAGCAGTCTTGATTAATCGAGTCTGCTGGAGTGTAGTAATTGCTGCACTCCAGCATCTCATTCGATGAGCTTTAGATAAAGCACCCTTGCCACCATTTTTAAATGCAGGGACGCCGACACACGAGATGCTCCGGGTGCTTTCATTAGAGCAGCTTCCTCCCAACTCCAGGAGCACGTGTATAAATGCCCATTGTGAGGGGAAAATGCACTTATTTACTTTGCTATATCAGGCCCTCTGGCTTCAACCAAGGTACTCCGGACTCACTCAGGTCTCAGTTCACTAATGCACTTGCTCGAAGTTAAGAATAGGTGTTAAGATGGGAGGAGATGCCCGGCTGAATGAAGGCCTGAGCGATCATCATATCAGACTGCCGGCACCAAGGACGGAGTCCGTTTCAATTTTACCCCACTTCAGAGCGTGAAGAGAAAAATCAAGGCTTATGCCTTTACTCTGGTTCTTCCACTCAGATCATCTGCCTCTTCTGAACAGTGAACTGGACGTTGTTAATTAATGAACCGGGAACGAGAGAGAGCGAGATGGAGGGGAAGTACATGTTGTTAGAGCCCTTCAGACATCTAGATGGAGCAAAAGTGAGCAATAAAGGGTCATTTCAATGATTAAAAGCCAAGAAAACAACACAGAGAATAAATCTGGCCGATATTTCCAGCCTGTTGCCATCTTCACAGCCTCCAGCTCTCTGGCTCTTTTTAATAATTCATTCCTTTGTAAGGATTATTGTGATTTGTATTTGCAGCTCACTGCTGCTTTGTTTTCCAGAAGACAAATGTCTCTTTAATTTGAAGAACATTACAAAACGGCTTGCGAAACATCAAACAAATTGCTTTGTTCCCAGGAGACAGCAAATGTAAATGTGTCGCGGGCAATGAAGAATTTCCCTGGAAATCTCAGAGGCTGCATTGAATCCAGCCCATCCCGGCTTTCAAATCAGGGCTGTTTTCTCTCTCGGCTCTTGTTAACTTCTACGAATCAAAGTCCTACGAGAAGCAGCAGTACTCTGCCTCGCGGAGCTAAGTACCCCCCCATCTGCAGCGCAGACTGAGCCACTATAATGATCAAGTGACATTTCGAAGGCGACTCTTCCCATTGCACACTGGAAATGATTCAGCAGCTCCAAAGCCCCCAGATCCCAAGCGCATTGCTTGGGTGGCAGAGCGGCAGCCCTCCCTTACCTTGTACAGCCTGTAGTAATGAACAGCCACGTCGTCCAGCCGTACGGCCTCCTTAATGTATTTGAGATGGGCTTCCGAGGCCGTCAGCTCAAACTGATCTTTGTGCATGTTCGGGATGTGCTTTAGGATGTAGTCTTTCCCGCGCTTGGTCACCACCTGGGAGGAGACAAGCAAGGGATGCTGTTCAGTGCCCGCAGCGGGGAGGGGAAGAGCGGTGTGCAACTAGCCGCTGTGCCCTTAAATGCTTGGCAAGTGCTAAAAAAAGGGTTAGGCCATCACCCTCCAACCCCTTGTTAGCCTGTCTGCTTCAAACATAGTCCATGCCCTTGGGCCTCACAGTCTGTAATGCATCAGCCCCATCCTTGCCACCACCCATCTGGTAGGGAGGTGCTATCATTGCTGTTTCCAATGGGTAAACTGAGGCACGGAGATGCTGAACGCTTCTCTATTGCATTGCAGCAGTGGGTCCCGACTTGTTGGGGTGGAAAACGGGGGGCGCTTGACCCAGCGCTCGCCCTCAGGTCTGCAGGCAACTGAAGGGTCAAGATCAAACCCAGAGGAAGGAGCCTTGTTTGCAGCTTGCCTGAGGATGGGGGTAGGCTCAGGCTGCCGGTGCTGGGACCTGCCCCAGTGCTGAGTGACTGGGCTGGGGTCACATCAGACGTGTGCAGCTGAGGAGGGACCTGAACCCCAGACCAGAGAATGGATGGGATGGGATCCTGCTCAGTGCCATCTCTCCTCTCCCCGTGGGGCTAGGCTGGACATGAGTCAGGCAAGCCCCTCACCTCCCGAGTGAAAGCATCCATCTTTCCTTCACCCGGGAAGCTTTCCAAAAACACTCCGAAGCTGCTAACACCCACGGCAGATGCATGGAGAGCCTGAGCCAAAGGAAGCCAGGGTAATAATTCCTCCCCCTCCACCCCCGTTTTCACTGGGCTTTTGGATCAGGCCCTAAAGAGGCCCAGGAAACCCACAGTTGGGGCCTGATTTTTCTCCATCACAGGGCTGCACAACAGGATTCACGAGTTGGGGCGGATCTGGGGCTCAGGCAGTGCGTTCGCCTATATATGGAGCACGATCGCAGAGCAGAAGGGTTTATAAACAGGGCTGACATTCCTCCCGATCGCAGTCGCATGATCTCAGCACGGGCCCTGGCTGGGGGAAGGGGATGGAGACCTGTACAGCAGAGCAGCAGGCGATGGCGCCGTTGGAAGCAGGGTAAATCAGACCCAGCTGCGGTCTGCGCGGCTGTGCCCAAACGCGCTTGCTGGAAGCTGCCCTGCCTGCACTTCCCCCTGCAGACATCCCCTCCCGCCAGCCGCCTTGCAAGAGCTGCAGCAGAATAAATGAGTCTCCTTGTTTTGCAAGCATTGAAGCTGGAACAGAGAGGTGAAGAAGCAAGGGATTGGGCCCCAAACAGAGGAACAGATGTATATTGGTATTTGACATCAGTGGAAATGACCCCAGGGCAGGGGTGGATCCAGAGCGGGGGGCGGCAATGTGGTCACATCGCACTTTGCCCAGCTGGTCCCTGCCTTCAGCTGGCTCTGGAGCCTACTGCGCGGCTCTCGAGCAAAAGCTGCTCGAGGATTTGGAAGAGTTTAGGCAACCTCATTTGAGCATGTCCAGCCTGTCGCAGTTCTCACTAAGGACCCTTTCCAGGGAGAAGCATTTACAGATCTGAAGTTAAAACCCATGCCCCTCACTTTGCTGGCATAGCTAAAAGTAGCGGGGTGTGGGAGGGGAAGAAATCACTCTTTTAGCCAACATTGCTACTGCAGCAAAACTGAACCGAAGCAGTTATTTCAGCAGCCAAGTCCTCTCCTTGCATTAGCTTATTTTGTTCAGAAAATGATCCTGATTAAAAACCAAAAACAAAACAAGCAACCAGCCCCACTTTCTCCAGTATAAGCTGGAGGGTTTCCCAGCAGAGCTCTAGCAGCAAATGCTGCCTGTTTTGGACAACGCCTTCGCGTTTATGAAGACAGATGCAGTGAACCGCAGGCAGAGGTGGGCACAACAGTTAATCAAATAGCTTCCCCCACTCCTTTCGTAACCAGGAGAGAGATCCAGCTCGTACGTCTGAGCGCCAGTTGTGAACGTAACAAAGCCTGTGAACGCCCACGGAGCTTCAGCAGAATTATTCCAGCTGTTTAAGAAATAAAACACAATCCCAAAAAGCGTATTTTTACTTCCATTTTAGGCTGCTGCTTTCAAAGGAGCCTAAAGGAGTTAAATAAATACGTCAATCCTATTTGAAATTCATAACATCGCTGAGTGCCTAACTCCCCTAGGCTCCTTTGAAATGCTCAAAAGGGGATTTTTAAATGTCCCCACTGTTGGTTATCAGATCAGCAGGCAAAAGGATGCCTGTGTGAGTACTGCGCAGTGTATTAGAGCAACCTGCCAAAGCAGCTTTGTATGACATGCAGCGACCCTGGGCTCAGCAGAAAAGGGAAAAAAGGGGTAATTACACTCGGGTTGAAAAAAGATGAAAAAGGAGTTGGCCGACTTCAGGAAGTGCATAAATCAAAGGGAACAATTGGGCCTACATCTTTATTGACCTTGTTATGTGGCACAGCCAGGCCTGGCAGTGGCTACTGTGAAAAACACGAAGGTATTCAAGGTTGTAGCCATATTGGTCTACAAGAAAAGGCAATCAGGACTCGTAGTAGAGATACCTTTTATTAGACCCACAAGATTTTTGCAAAAAATATGAAAGACATTTTGCAATTAAAGAATTTTGGGGGGTTTTTTGCAAAAATCTTGTGGGTTTAATAAAAGATATCATCGCTACTATGAGCCCCAATTGCCTCCGGCACCAAGAAATCATGGGTACGTTGGTACCTGGCCTTCAAATACATACCAGGATATTGTGAGGCAGGCTCTGTAGTTGCTCCTTCACTCAACTAATACTGATGGCATCTGCTCTGCCCTGCCTGGAAACTGTTCGCCTTTTCTCTAACATTGTTTGAGGAAGTAGTGATTGCAGGAAGGATGTCTGGGCAAGGCTAGGAGGCAACTGAATGTGCGGTCCCAGTATGATGCGGTAGCTCAAGGATGGACATATGAAATTGGGATGTAAAGGAGGATGACAGTGCACCAGTTGCTCTATGCTAAGTGCCTCTGTGCATGTGCTCTTACCCTGCAGGAAGCGGACGCTGAACTGATATAACTTACCCCTTTTAGTGAGGGATGAGCTATTGTGGTCTAAGTTTCTGCTAGCCATGGCTAAGAGCGTGCACACGGGCATTTATCGCTTGTGCTAAAGCCCCGCCTTGCCTTTTATCCCACATTAAATTGCCCGTATGCCCATACCTTTGCAAAGTGAGCGCAGGCCGTGGTGGCATAAGCAGAATATCGAGTCTGAAGAGGGAGGTGGTGTTACCCTGGCACGTGGCATTGGCGAGATCCTTGCTGCAACTCTGGGGCCAGCCCAAGTGACTGCGCGGCTGAAAGGATGCTGACAGAGTGGAAACAGCTCAGCGGAAGAGCCATGGGAATGACTTGTGGTCACAGCTGAAAAGCATCCAGCATGCAGTTATAGCGCCACTGAAACAGGAGCATGGCATTTTGAGCTGCTCTGCTTTCTGCCTTCAGGCAGGGGTACACCAGGTATCCAGCGCTCCGGCCTGCATGTACGTGGTCCATGGAGGGTGCTGGCACCCAGGCTTTTAAGTCTCATGTTTTTTACCTGCATCGGGCACTTTGCAGGGTATCAGAGCTGGCAAGAGGGACACTGAATGGGGGCTTAGAGGATGGAGCTTCAAGCCGTAATGCTGTGAGCAGGGACATGTCACTCACTCTCAGGGCCAGAGCCGTGTCTACCTCTTAGATCCTCCAAATGGCACCTTATTCCACCCTACTCAAGTCGCTGCAAAAACCCTGACACATCTAATATTGTCCATCTTTGCCTACTTCATGAAAAGCAGGGGGCCTTTCTGCCTTACTGGTTTTCAGGGACTCAGACTGGGCAGAACAGGATCACACGTGGGGACCTAGTAGAGGGAACAGGCTGTGGCCTAGTGGCCCTTTCATCTCTGGGGTGCCACGAGGTGCTCACATCCTACATGGCGAGGAACTACATTGAGATGAGGTTGGCAGGTTTGAATCCCAGCTCTGCCTTCCCCACCCTGGGAGGCATTTTTTTAAAGTCACCTCGCTTCTCTGCCTCAGTTTTCCTGCCTGTTAAATGGGAATAGTGCTCTTAGAGGATTCGAGAGGATGGGTTTAAAGGTGGCAGGGTGTGAGGTGTTTCCAGCATGACAAAGGCTGAGACTCATCCTCATTTATTTCCAGCCAGCAGCCCGGCCGAGCCAGACGGGGAGAGAGGCGCTCGCTTGTGATGACGCTCAGCCTCGAGCCAAACCAGGACCCGCTCCCCTCCTGCTCTCGCCGGCCACTGGCAGCCCGAGCAGCAAGCTTGCTGTGCCTCTGTCCGGGCGTACAAAGCCTGGCACGCGCGGGAGCCTTTGCAGGCTCGGAGCCCGTGACACAGGCAGGCTTCACGGAGCTGAAGACAAATGAGCCGCCCCATACAGCTGCTTAAAAAGGCCTCGTTACCTTGACGTGCCTGTGCACGGGGTGCCTGAATGTGTCAGATTCCAGCGGCTGGTAGAAACCCCCTCTCCCCAGAATAGCTTGGTGTCTAAAAATAAGCCAAGTGTTTTATAAACGGCACTGCTGCACCTCTGCCAAGGTTTAGAAGGGTCTTGTCAGCAAAGCGGACACCGACCCAGGGCCCAACCCAGCAAAGCAATTAAGCACGGGCTTAACTTAAGCCCATGAGCAGTCCAGATGGACTGCATGCATGCTTAAAACTTCAGAGTGTGGCTGGAGCTGTGGCAGGCCAATAAATCCTGTGCAAAGTGCAATCAAAGGCACAGAGAACAGGCACCAAAGACACGGAGAGGAGTGGCTTCTCCTCCCCAGCGTCTTGGCGCCTATGCCGAGGTGACGGCAGCAGGTGCTGGCCCAAGGGCACCCCTGGCTGAAACACAGTGTAAAACAGCCCCCGTGTCATATTGCATCTGTGGGATTTTGGAGGAGATTTGTGTGCACCTGGCTGGGGTGAGAACCGAATGTACCGTGCAGGATCCAGGGCAGGGCATGAAGGGGCTCTCGGATGGGGGCAGCCAGATGGGAACGGGGCATGTCCCTGGGAGCATGCCAAGGGGGATGGAAACAAGTGCTGGATGTGTCTTTTCCTGCCCTAGGGGGATGAACGTTGCTGAGAGCCGAGGAAACCTCGCTGAAAGGCCAGAGCACCCCAGAATGACAGGCATGGGCCGGCTTGGGCCGGGGTAGGGGCTGTCTCCCTCTTAGGGTGCCCCATAGTGAATGCAACAGCTGCCATCTAGGTGGCAAACCACCCAGGACCTCCCGGGGCGGCAGGAACCTGGGACCTCATGGGAGACCTTGCGGGACTGCCAGCTGCTCGCAAGGGCCCGTCAGCAAGCACAGGGTCCCGTGGGGCTCCTCTTGCCCCAGGGGAGTGTGCTGGGGTAGCACAGCCCGTTCCTCTCCCTGGGCCTGGGCATGAGCTCATCCTGTCATGCCAGAAGCACGAAGGGCTCTTATGTAATGGGCATGACATCATGCTTTGCAGGCTGCAGCTATTCACAGCCCCGCAGCTGTCACAGGCTATTAATAATCCAGACTGAAGCATTGCCGGCATCTCTCGCGCACGGCCCTCCAACTCAGAGGGGCTGGAGTGGTCTGTGGGGGAGGGAGTGCTGCCGGCTGCCTGTGCCCCCACCAGGGCTCCCTTCCCTGACCTTTAGGAAGGGGGTAGGGAGGGGGATGGGCTGCCCAACCCCTGCGGCTACCTGTGCAGATAGTGACGGGCTGGGAGGGAAAGAGCAACCCAACCTCCCCTCCTGCTCCTTGCCAGGTCCCAGGGTGCCACTGAAAGCACCAGCTCAGCAAAACGGGCTGCTCCCCTCCCCCTTTGCAGCAGCAGCTGTGCAGAGGGAGGGCGAGGCAGGGGCGCCAGGTGGGAGCTCCACAATGCCTGGCTGAAGGGTTAGACCCAGCTCCGCTGGGGCAGGGCATGCCTAAACACAGCATGTGCAGGCACGCAGGGCCCTCGGGCACAGCACTGCCCCTTGCACGTCAAGCCGTGTGGCATCGTCCCTGCATTCGTGCCATCACCCTTGGACACCACTGCCACCCAGGTCCAGGGGTCATGGGGGGTGGGAGGGTGCTGCACAGCTTCACCTGGACTAGTTGAGGGCTGCAGAGGTGGTTTCCACAGTGGGCGCATCTAATCTTCATGTCTTTTTCCACCCTGGGCTGCAAAGCCCCTTGTTGCTCTCTGGCAGCCTGGCTGCAGCAGGTGTGATAGGAGGAAGGCCACCGAAAAGAGTGCAAGCAGCATGGGTGCCACACACCAGCCTTGCAGTCACCCCCATACGCCCTTCCTACATCTGCCCTTCCCTTGCCGCTCTGCTGCTTTGCACCCAGTAAAGCACAGCTAAGACAGCTGGGGCTTCTTCTTGCCTATTCATCCCCTTTTGAGGCTATTTCTTCCCACATCCACATCCTATCCCCACTGCTTCCTGCTCTCTGCACAGTGGGAAGGACGAAGTAGATGCCACGGGGGCCTGTGCCAGGGAAAGCACGAGGAAGCACCTACCCAGGCGGGGAAGTAGGCTTCTGGCTCGAAGTATTTTCCAAAGTGCTTGTTCCGCTTGAAGTTGCCCAGGTCGGCTTGCAGTGCAAATGCCGCCAGAAGGAAGTAAGCCTCCTCACGCAGCACGCACTGGGAATGCAGCACTTGCTTCCTCAGGTGCCAGTAATAGTAGTAGCGCGCCGTTCTGTCGCTGCATGGGGAGAAAGAGAAGAGGGCTGGTGAGGACCCCGCAAATCTCGGAGCACTGGGCCCTGGCACGGAGCAGGGCAATGCCCAGCTGGGGGCTGCTCACCGAGACCGCCCACCCACCACTTCCATCCTCAAAAGGGAGCCCAGGGGCTAAAGCAACCAGTCGTCAGGAGTCAGTGCAAGCTCTGCTAGGATTTCCAGAGGGCCAAGGTTTGCCCCAAACATTCTCCCATTTGCACAGTAACAAAGGTCCCAGCAAACAAGAGCTTTCTTATGAGATGCAAAGCGCCTGCAGCTCCCAATGGGATCAGCAAGCACGTCGCAGCACCGGCCCCTTACACGGGGAGCTACACGAGCACAAATGGGAACCGAGCTGCATTTCAGTCAGTATTAGGCCAGTGCTGTTGTATTTTTCCTCCCTCTTGGCTTTCAAGACCCTCCCACGTGCCCTTTAAGGCGGGATCCTGCATGCCCTGACTTGGTCAGACATGGGGACGAGCAGGGCCTGGTGGGGTTAGCCATTCACAAGCCCTGTGGTATAACGGCTGGCCACACAGGATAACTGGCTTAAATACAGTTAAATCCACAGCACAAAAATGCAGGCGAGCATCAACAATTAGACCTGACTCAGGCACTTCATCTTGCTTCTCTCTTCTCTGCAGTGAACAATTCCCGCCGGTTATGAAAGCAGCTATTCCCCCTCGTCTGCAAACCCTGAGCATAATCTCAGCAGTTCACTCCCTCTTGCAGCACCTTAGGGCGAGATGTCCCCAGCCAATACCTCTTACGGCTGGCAAATTAAGCGCGTGAAAAACGTGCCGCCCTGCGTTCTGCCGAAGGACTCCACCAAATGTCTAGGCGACGCTTGGTTTAACATGCTGACAGAAGTATCCGCGTGCCTGATCCCGGCATTCCTGAGTCTCATTTGGATTTCTCCAAGTCGCAGACTTTGCAAATGAGCTTGGCTGTGTATTTCAAGGAGGTCCCAGGCAGCCGGGGCTTGCACTGGGGCAACTCTATGCAAGAGGCAGGGGCAAATAGGCACTCGCACCCGCAGGCTTGCACTGGCCCAAGGGAAACATGAAGCTATACCTCTTGCAAGCCGGGAGCTGGGTGTTTAAATCAGGAAACGCCTGCCCTGTTACGGGAGCGTGTCAGCAGGCTTCCTGTGTGCGAGCACTTTTTGAAGTGTGGGCTCCCTGCCATACACAGCTAATTAGCCAGAAGCTGCATCCTGTGTGCTTTTGGCTTTACAATGGGAAAAGAAAAGCTGCAATCCCCTGCCCCCAGCCAACTTGCAACTTTCCAAAGAGACTTGCTGAATCTTGCTTAATTAAAGAAAACCACCCTTAATATCTCCCTCTTTAAAACAGCTGCACAGTAACACACTATCAATTTTACATTTCTTTCCTTTTACATTAACAGAGGCTAGGAACAAATACATATTCATCCTGCAAAACCCTGTTCAAACTCTAACCAGCTAGAAACACCCCGGATGTTTTCCATGCTATCCCATTGATTATTAAGGGGTTTTTTTGCTGTTATAAAAATGCATCTGTTGACACTTTTGTCCCCTACCTTATCAATCTGCCGTTTTCCACGTAATATTGCACTCGAAAGTGGATAATCATTGGTGGACCGAATTGGTCAATGCCCTGCATGAAACACAGAAATGTTTAGCATTCTCTCTACAGAGGGTACAAAGGGGCAAATAACTCAATGGGAAGATCAGTGTTTACGCTGGTCTCTGAAATGTTGGGAAGATCATGCAGTCCTGGATGCTTCAGGACAAAATTCATTACCACAGCCCCCTCCCCTAAAAGGCCAGAGGAGACCAAACAACTTGAAGAATGTTGACCCAAACCGGGATGTTTCTCTAAACTGGATTTTTATTTTAATAAAATGTTTCATGCATGTTTTCAGAATTTGCCGTGTCCTGAAAACTTTCAAGAGAAAAAAACTGAAAGAAAAAAAAAAACAAAACAGCCCAGTAGCCTGCTGGCTCATCTTGGCTACCCTCCACCCATTGTTTTCTCATCTTCCTCTCTCACCAAAAGTCAAGTTAGCCATAGGGCAAGATATTTCTTGACACAAAAAAATGCTCACTTTCCATTTCAAGTAAGAATTATATTTAAAAAAAGGGGTTAGATTTCCGAAGTGACAAAGAAATTCAACAGAAAGGTCAGAGAAAAGGTGGAAGAAAAATGAAGGCGGCTTCCAAAATATGGCTAGAGGATGTCTGTGAGACTTTACAGAACTTGTGAGTTTTTAAAAATGCATTTCTCCCAGCTCTGAGGGAAAGGCATGCTATTGCCATGGTCTGCGTTTGTTATCTTAGTGCATTTCCCCCCTGTTATCTCAAGCCTCCAGCAAGGGATGCTGTGAACACCACTTTGCAGAGCTTTAGTTTGGGCTCCTGTAGCGACCCCTTGTTACTCACTTTTATCAGGTAGCCCCTACCCCCAGGCGATGCCTGGGTTTCTGGGCTAACTGCTTTTAATAGCTCTGCCTTTTATAACAAGGCATTGCCCAGCTTTCCCTAAATAGTTTGCAACAGATCCTCTGCGCAAGCCTAGGAACCCGCATTATTTCGACACACGATGAATCTCCTGGTTCTCCTCGTTAGGCGCTTTGCCTGGAAAAGCTTCGGCTGCCCTCTTGTTAGGAGGCCAGAAGGGAACGCAAATTCAAAAGCAATCTCAAGCCCTCTGTGCTCCTGTCTTCATCAGGTTCAATTACTTTTCCATGCTTCAAAGCTTCTTCTTCCCCTCACAACTTGCAAACCTTTCCCTGGTGGGTAATGGCCAAGCCTACCCGAAACACTGACTCTGCAGAGAACATGACCCGGAGGCAGGATACGACCAGCTGTCATTCCCGGGCTATCCCCCCAGCCACGTCCTACTACTACTGTACCTTGCTGGCTTCTTTTTTCCATTCCTTTGGGCAGTACTTGTAGAGTTTCTGGGTCAAGTCCATATAGACGTGCTCATTGTCTGTGTTGGAAAGAGAAGAGGTAAGATGGAAGAATGCAAGGTGGAAGGATGCAAAAGCTTTCCCTAGATTTTTTTGAGAGTGACCATCTCACTCCCACCATTAAAGATGCTGAGACCAGAGGAATCAACCTTATGATGAGAACACATGAATCAACTGGGCTGTGGCGTGAACAAGAAGCAATCATACCTTCACCCTCCGGCACTTCGTGCCTTTATAAGCCAAGCTCCCATTGCCCAGTCGGTCAGTAGGGGAAGTATTGGTTTCACTGAGAATGTGACTCATCTTAGCTCTATCTCTTGGCCACAGTTGGCTCCATTCGTCATGCTAAATGCCACTCATTAGTGACAGGAGTGAGGGAGTAGCAGCCTCCCTCCCGCTTCATAAATCAACTGAGGCCAGATCCCGCTGTGATTTACGGGTCGTTAATGTTATTACTTTATTTCCCAAAGGGCCTAACCTGGCTCAGGGCTCTACTGTGCGAGGCGTGGGACAGGCAGAGGATTGAAGAGGGAGAGTTAATATTTTCCCTGTCAGCGTATTTTTCCAAGACCCTTTTTTCAGACATTATTAAAGGTGCTGGTCAACACTGAGATGGCAAGAGCAAAGGGACAACAATCAGGCTTTGGACGGGATTGTCCAAGCTGTTACTCAGATAGCAGGATTCACAGCAGGACGGTATCACCCAGCCGAAAACTGGACAGCAGCGGGTAGAGCCTGACTTGCGACTCCAGAACAGGAAAGTCATTCTTGCTCCAGTGAGTACAAAGGGAAAAAATAATGCCCCAGCCCTGCACCCACCTGAAACACCATGCTTCCTACCGAGTCCCTATAAGACCTCTGCTAGTTGGGCACTGCCTTGCACTGACGGCTCCTCAAAGGTGCCCCAGGCTTCTTCCTCGGCGACTACAGTGGGTTTAGAAAAAGTGCATGGGATCCGAGGAGATCACATCTTGCCAGCCAACATATAGGACTTCGCATTTGTGCACAGTGAGTTTCTCCTGCCTCTTGTGACTATCCACTTCAGACGGCCTCTCAGAGGTTCCTCCCCATCCTCTCTTGCTCTGGCCATAACAAGTAGTTTTGTATCAAGAACGGCTGTCACCACTTCATGGTTCGTCCTTTCTCCAGACAACACCTTTGCACCCCAGTCCTAGTATTGACACACTTGAGTTTTTAAACATTTCCTTATTTATGTATGGTGCCAAAGGGGGCGAATTTTAATGCCCAGGTTAAAATCTAGTTCCAGGACTAAACGGGCCAGAGGTAGGTCTCCTTTGAGAATGAACTCAGATGCTCTAAGGATACATGTAGACCAGTTTTTCAACCTTTTTTTTAATTTGAGGATCCCTAAAAAATTTCGAATGGAGGCACAGCCCCCTTTGAATTGTAAGTGTGGGTATTCACATACTTTTGATTGATCACAGTCATCTTTTGCAGACCCCTTTTGACATAGGCTGCCGACACCCAGGGGCTGGCAGACCACAGATCGAAAACCACTCATCTAGAGGTCAGCTGCCCTCAACACAGATTCAGGCCCTGCCATGTAACAGTGAGATATACAACATATCAAACTGGATTTATTGAATTGTCAAGTGTTTGGGGGGAAGACTGCAGCAGCTGCCTGGTTGTAATAGTGCTGCTATTATAGGGATTAAAAGTGTTAGATGTTTAATAATGGAAATGGTCAGTTGTGGACACAGCTGGGCTTTTTAAAATTGAAACCAGTTGATTTTGCCTGAGCAGAAGCAATGGCTCTACAGTGCTCCCAAAGCGCCGAGAAAGAAAACAGCTCTTCCACATAACCGCGCATGGAAAGGGTAGGTCTCTCCTTTGTCTGTGTCCTGCTCGTTACTCCAGTCTCCCCATCAGCTCCTTCTCGTGCTAAGATTGCAGGTGCCAGTATTAGGTCTCTGGAGTATGCTTTCCACAATGCAAGTCAATTAATTAATGCTGGAAGGGCAGAACTGCAATGCTGGAAGGGCTAAGGGTCTAATCACAGCCACTTAAACACCACTTCCCTGGGGATACAATGTACCCAGTGGGACAATGACCAAACCCACTGCAAGACACTTCGCTCTACGCAAGGTCAAGGCCCCCGAGTATTTGCCATCCATACTCTTCTTGCTGGATATGGGCTGAGGAGCCGGCAGAGCCGGAGTTAAGAGATCGAGAGGCTTTCCATTCAGAGAGATGTTCTGCATGCTGAACTCCAACCATCCTTGCACCTGGATTTCCCCAAGAGCCAAGCAAACCTCCTCCAACCCAGCTATTGAGGAGGTGGAAGACTTCCTCCCTATCCCCCCTCTGCTGAATTTATGTGTTACTGGTTTTTTTCCATGGATTTGAGCCAAGGAACAAGGATGGTTCCTACACACCCAACTACAACTCAGGTGCCCAACAGGTGGGAAAGGATCTGGCCTTTTCTGTCAGGTCCCTCCTTGAACAGGCTACACAGCAGAGAACAGCTGTTGCTCTGGTCCTGCCTGTAGCATTTGGGAAGGGTCCGAGCTTGTATGTATTTATTAAGGTCCCAGCCTGGGATTCCCGAGACATTTGAAACAAGGTAAAAGTCTGATGTTTTGGGGAGAGGGAGTCAATGTGAAGACTAGTACAAAAGCACACATCACGTGGGGGCAGCTTCCTGCCTACAAAGCCTTTTCGGGGCTCCCCTACACCCTTGCTGCCGCCCACTGCATGCAGGCAGAGGGAATACAGCACACGCTGCTGGGAGTCGGACAAGACAGCAAGCTCCAAGTCAATGATAAAGCCTCAGCCCCGAGTCCGGGTCCACAGTTGGATTTAACAATTTCTACGTTGCATGGAGGAGGGCTGCCCAACCGCTAAGCCAGACCATCCCACTCGTTGCTGACTGGGAGACAGCAGGAGATGCTGGGACCCCAGTTCAGTAATTACTGGAGCATGCGCTCAAGGCCCAGGGACACCAGCGAGACCCAGCCATGTGCCGATGCGTGTTGTTGAATAGCTTTGCTGATCTGAGGCCTCAGTGCAGCCCAGCCATTGAGACTTGCCCTCCCTTCCCATGCAACCTACCCCTTTGGCTAGTCTGCCGCCTGGCAGCAATTATCTCTCGATCATACATGACTCCAAGAGATGCGGCTGGTGAGCAGACAAGAAAGTCAATTGGGCGACGTAAAAGCTAGGGCGGGCTTTGAAGGAAATCAGAACATATTTTTTTAGTCTAGCCTGCAAAGGAGCTCTTATTTATTTACTGAAGTGGCAATTAAACAACATTTTGGGGAAAATATGAAGAGTATGTGAATGCTCATTTAACAACAGCTGTGCTCAGCAGGGGCATGAACCACATCTCACTGACCTCAGAGTGCTGCAGCTGGCCCCTGGAGATTAGAAAATATAACAACATGCACAGCCATTTGTTTAAACACAGGAGGTAGAGAGAAATTACAAGAACTAGATGTGAGACGATCCTAGCCCCACAGTTTTATCCTGGTATCCACCTTCGTACAGACCTGTCCATTGATCTCAAATGAAATTTCTCCGGGAAGCGAGACACTTTTGCAACGGCCAATAATTCACGTCTATCACTGCTTTCTGGTATAATGCAAAAATTATTTATTACCATTTAACTCACAGACTGGCAAGTAAATTCCTATCCTGGCAACCCAGACACTTCTTTTGCATACCACAACCGACACAACTAGATTGCACAGATAGAAAGAAAGATCCACAGTCAAAAAATACCAGAAGCTCCTTTATGGCTGCAGAGGACAGGACAAGAAACAGCAGTCTTACATTGCAACAAGGGGAAATTTAGGTGGGAGATAAGGAAGAACTTTCTTACTATGAGGATAGCTAAGCCCTAGAACAAATTACCTAGAGAGGATGAGTAATTTCCATTCCTGGAAGTTTTAAACAGCAGATTAGACAAGCACTTTGCTGGGATGGTTTAGAAAGGGCTGTTCCTGCCCTGAGCAGGGGTTGGGCAAAGTGATCAGACAAGGGCCCCTCCAGCCCTAGTTTACTAGGCTATTTGGCATACGGAGCTGGAAATTTTCCCCCAGACTTACTCTGTATGACGCTGAGTCCGAAGAGATGGCAGTCCTTCAACCTCAGAATGTCACACACCTGGACAAATAACTCATGACATAATATTTTAACCTGCAATAAAACAGAGGATGCAAGACATCAGTGAGAATCGGCAACACATTCTGCGCACGCTGGGCGAGCACGTAGGAGCAGCGGGTTCGATCCTGAAGCCTCTGCACAGACACAGCTTCCACAGAAAGTCAATGCAAGCTTTGCAAGCATGACCGTGGAAACAGCTTTGTACAGCTATAAAAAATGTCAAGGCCAAGCAAACAGACGCCTATGCCCCTTGTCATCATGCCACAAATCCCCGAAATTTGCAGCTGCAACAAAGGTGGGATTAATTTGTGCTGCTATTTAGCAGCAGGGTGCTATTTGCTTTGTGGCAGGAGAGCCTGGGCAGCCCAGAGCTGCCCACGCTTTCCTGCCACCCCATGCAGATGCTGTGGGGGTTAAAGTGGCCCAATCTGGGGCACTGTGAGAATTCCCACACAGAATCAGGCCCCTCAAGTCCCAGGAGCACCTGCCCGGCTCTCTCTTCTTACAGAGCCATGCCTCAGGGTATTTGGGGGCACATCTCTGTAATCAGGAAAAGCCAGGGTTTCTCACATACAGAGATGCAGCCCTGGGATTTCAGGGCATGTCTCCATAAGCAGGGAAAAATCAGGATTTTCCTGCAGAAAGACAGGGAAATCCTAGGGGGTGCATCTCTAGAAGCAGGGAATCCCGACTTGCCCTGCTCAGGGAGATGCACGCTGGAGACTCCTGGGGACATATCTCTGTAAGAGGGGGAAGCTGGGCAGGTGCTCCCAGGGCTTGTGGGGCCCAATCCTGCACAGGACAGGACCCCGCAAGACCCAGGAGCGCATGTTGTCCATTGTCCCACAGCATCAATGAGCGGGATAACAGGTGACATGTTTCACCCACTGAAGTGGACCAGCTGTGTCAGGAGTAGGGATCCTGGTTTTCTCTGATTAAAAAAAATCCCCAATATTCAGGTTAAAAAAGTAACCCAAAATCCACAAGTTTCCATGATCAAAATGAAACGCCACTACATACACACATTTGTGTATTAGAGGCACTTCTTTTTAATCATGGAAACATGTAGATTTTGGGTTACATTTTTTAATCTGAACATTAGGAATTTTTTTTAATCAGAGAAAACAAGGATCCCTGTTCAGGACACATCCCGGACATATGTCAGGACACTTGGCTACGTCTACTTCTAGCCTAACAAGCCCTCCTCCATGTTGCAATTCGAAGCCTGCTATACACAAACCATTCCAGGCAGCCAGCGATCTCTGCGATATGCTCAGGGATTTCACAGGTCCCACGGTCTCTGGGCAGGTCTGAAATTCACCCCAGTGACATAGGTACCTTTTGTTAGGAGAATATTTTTTTGCTGCAGCAATACCAGGACTTAAGTTAGATGCACCCCGTTTGTCCTGCATGAGATATTTACTGTGCAGTAAATGCCCCAGTATCTACACATGTACCCGTATTAGGGCACACAAAACTAAAAAAAACTCTGCATAAGTTTTTTCATGGGCAGCACTGCATGTGCAGGCGCTGAACCGGGTGGTTAACCCCGCCTTGGAGCACCCTTGTGCCCGAGCCAGCCCCTTCGCAGCACATTGAGCCCGGTTGGAGCATACCTGGGCTGGCAGGCTGACCCCATGACCCCTCTGCCAGACAGGGCTGCTCTGACCCCCCTTGACATGCAGTGGTCCCGGGTGCACATGCAAACTGCATGCCTGGGAGCTTCCCAGGAGCAATACACTGTGGAGCAATAAACTCCATGGTTTCTTCATGCCCATTAATGGCGCAACTAAAACTATAAGATTATGGGTTTGCTATGGTTTAAAAATGAGAAGGAATTGCAAGGGCCAGCAATGCTGCGGGCTCCTTCATTGCATGGTACGCTTTCCTTCCCAGTGGAGTGATCCCAATTCTCCATTCTCTTGCACAACAGCCTGCACCCATGTAAAGTGCAAACAGTGTGGGTATAAGACTGATTTCAGCTTATTTTAGACCCATGTCAGACTGTTGTATGTAGCTGCACACAGTGCTTGGGAAACAGGACTCAAGCCCCATACCCTCTGCTCTGAATGTACGGGGTGCAAAATCCTTGGTTTTCTCCTCCAACCTAGACCTCATGCACAACTGTTCTTCGAACCCACTCTACTTTTCAAAAGGCCAGGTTTTGCCCTCATCCCCTAGAAACCAGTGGGAGTTCTGCAGGAATATGAAAAGCCAGAACAGGACCTGCAACCTTGATTATACCCAGCCCTTCGGCAGGCCATGTCCTCATGAAGACAGCATGGAGCACACTCAAAACTGTCACTCGGAGCAGTGTGCAATGCCAAAAGAGGACAAGGCAGGAACGAAATCCTTAGGCACTTTCCAACAGGATTACCTTTTTTTGGAAAGTTATGCTGCTTTTGCAAACAGGAGGATAAAAATAAAAGCAATCTGACCTGCTTTGGAAACACACTTGTTAAAAATATCCGTGCATTTCCTGTGCCTCAAATCAAAGTGTGTTTTCCAAAACACAAAGGGAAGGTTACTAAAAAAAAACCCCCAAAGTCTCAAAGTAATCTAGAAGAGGGCTTGCAAGCACCACTGGGTAAGCTGTCAGGTCGTGTTCCCATCCCGTGTTTTGACGTGCGGGGCCATGGAAAAGCAAGGTGATGGTGCTTGTCAAGTGGCCTTGATAATAAATCCTGCTCTGCCCTTAATTCTGATAACCTGCTGCAAGAGAGTTGCCTTGGGCAGAGACTCTGCTCGGCTGTCAATCATCTGGCCCCGTGGGCATCACCTGCGTCATGGCAATCGCACTACGCAGCCAAGACAGAGCTTCGTTGGAGACTCCCACGTGGGCCAGGAAAATGAAGGCTAAGCAGGGTACATGCTGGTTGAGAGGCACTGTGGCAAAGGAGAAAGGCCGGGGGCCAGCGCCTCATGTCCCCTGCACATACATACGTGTATAATGATGTTGAGGGAGTCGTCATTGGGGAGGAAGATGCAAACGCTGCGGCGGTCCTGCATGACTCTGTTATTATGGAAGTTCAATTTGTTCATCGTGTTCTGGGCTCTCTCTAGTGGATCGAGGGGCGCTCCTGGGCCTGGGAGAAATGGCCGGGTTGCAGCACTCAGCAGCCGGCAAACCTCCTCATCACCCCGTGTGGCTTACAGGGGGGACATGCCGGCCTGGCACGCCATAGCTGGGGAAAGAAAGAGAGAACAGGGCCAGGTCAGTAAAGGGGGTCAGTTGGGCTACGTGCACCGGGGTGCAAAAACCTGGAATTGGTGGTCCTGGCTCTACACCTGTCCAGAAAACAAAGGTTCCCGCCTCCCATAGCCATGATTTCAACCCAAAGACCCGGGCGCAGCTCTATTTGCATGGATTCTCAGCACTGCTACGTACTTCCCGCCTGCGCTGGTGCGAAAAGCTGCCAGTGCCCACACAAAGAAGTATCCGGACATATTTGAAGGCAAGGTTCTTTGAGTAGATGCGATATCTTTTATCAGACCAATAAAAGATGAGTTGGTCTAATAAAAGAGCTCACATCCGCTCCAAAGACCCTTGCCTGCCTATGTCCTCAGACCAACACGGCTACAAGCAACAATCCAGCAGACTTATTTAAGCACACTCCAATGAAGACGTGCAATGCATTTTATTCAGGGGCTCAGGCAAGGGTCACCGTGCTACTCCTCAAACGTCCGCAACACATTATCCAGGCAGGCTCTGGCCTGGTGACTCTCTGAGAGTCAGCATGGGATTTATTCTTCTTTTAAAAAATGCATGCGCTCCTGCTTGGCTTTCATGACACAGCGGCAGGTGACAGCTACCCAGGGAATAGCTTGCTCCTATCAAGTACTGCGAAGAACGCTGAGATTTCACTACCTCTGCTGCTGCAGGCCTGGGCCGACCCCGCTGGCTCATGAAGAAGGATGCCACTAGGGGTATCAAATGCCATCACCTGTAAGGGGACTGCTCAGCATTACATCACTGGTACAGATTGGTGCTTTCCAGGGATTTGAAAAACGACAGCAAACCTCATGCTGTCTGGCAATTGTGAGTAGGGCAAGCAGAGATCCACTCCACTTCCATTTTTCAGGCCCCTTTTTTCCTGCTGGGCCCAAGATCCCACCAACACGCACATGCCGACAGCCTCCTTTTCCATGCTGGCTTGGTAGCTGGTCACCAGCTGCCCGAGCCTGCCAACACATGCATCTACCCATATGTCCGTGAGCTCCGTGGAGAAGCCGACGTGGAAATACCCGGGAGTGCTCAGCATTGGTGCCCTGGCCTTTCCCGGCACATGCGGATATCCCACGGCTGTGCACGGACTCAAAGCAACTCATGAGAGTGGCAGGGCAGGGGCCCGCCAGCTGAGTTGCTGAGATTCAGGTATCGCGTAAAACACACCACAAACCCTGCTTTATTTTAGGTAGGTTTTCCCCATCGCGGATCTGTTGAATGCTAAAGCCAGAGTCCTCAGCATCGGGTAAACTCACAAAAAGCTCTTCGGAGAGTACTTCGGCTCCAAATGGTACTAAAAGCCCCATGCAGCAAAGAGCTCTCGTACTGGGACAGCATTAAACAGCGCCACGCTGACTTGGACTAGCCGGGGTATAAAATGCCTTGCAGATGTGGGGCCTTAATTGCCTTCCAACCCCCCCACCCAAAACTTCCCATTATGACACTTTAACACCACTCAAACGTCCCCGCTCCAAGGAGGGGGGTTCAAAGAGGACACCACATACTGTTTGACCTGCGAGAACAAAAGACCGGCTTACTAGGAAACCTCTGTGTGCAGAGAGACATTAGCTACAGTGCCATAAACTCCAGCTGATCCTCAAAAGGCTTGAATTGGCAGTTTTATTCTTACAGCTCAGGTTCAGAAAAGCCTTTAAAAGGCTTTACTGTCATATGAAAAATGTGGGGGAAATGTATACACGTTGGGAACAAAACAGAGAGCTCTTCTGGAGGGAAAAGGAGGGGTGTTTGGGCATGAATAGGTGGAGCTTGCTCCTTTCAAATACCTTGGAGCAGGGGTAGGCAACCTCTTCTGCAACCTTTCCCAGGTCGGAGGTGCATGGCCGGGTGCTAGGGCCCCATTACTGCCGCCTGTCTCCCCAGCAGCACAGGGACAGTTTCCATAGGCTAGATGCAGCCTATGGGCTGAAAGTTGCCAACCTCTCTCTTAGAAGCATGATGTAGGTGTGTGCACCCCCCCACACACACACTCAAATTTACACAGCTCTGCACCATTCACAGAAATGCTTCTTGCTCCAGAAGCCCCATCACATCCGCCCCACACGGCTATGCTTAAGTGACATGAAGGTCTTATTTATGGTCGTCCATCTAAAGTCTGCTGATCAGAAGGTGCTTGGAAGCTGCAGTGACTAGGCTGCCAGGCTAGGAAAAGGTCCAAGACATGATCTGCTTTCACCAGGCACCACATTTTGCAATGAACCCCTGGGAAAGCCTGGGGCAGGCACGACTGCACCCGCTGCACCTGCCCAACTGCATTTGGGCCTGCTTTGATGTGGTCATCACAGAGAAGCGGGGCTGGAAGGGGTCACCTAGTCCAACCCCCCGCCTGAGGCTGGATCATCCCCCCTCCAAATCAGCCCAGACAAATCCACTGTCCACATTCTGAGCACAACTACTCAGGCAACTCTGGGACAACGCAAGATGCAACCCCTGGACCTGCCTGCCCGGGGGAGGTTGCTGTAAAGGTTGCTAATATAGGCTCAAGAGATCCCAGGTAGAGGCTGCTACAGGAAAAGGCAAAACCATCCCCAATCCATACCAGTCTGACCGGAGGGAAATTCCTGCTTGACCCCAAACACAGTGTCGGTCTGACTCCAGGTGGAGGGGCAAGACCCTTTTGCCAGGAACCTCCAGGTTCGAGTCCCAGCAGGAGCCTGGGCACAGCCCAGCCAGGGCTGTAGCCAAGACCCAATGCTTCTGAGGAAGGCTTAAAAAAAAATCCCGATCCATGCAGCAGCAGGGTGGGAAAAGGTTCACTCCCAATCGCATGTGGCAACTAGCAAAGCCCAGAAGCATGAGAAATACCCATGGTAGGGCACAGGCATCACTACACCTAAACAGTACAGGCGGGCAGTCTCCAGCCAGGACAGCAGCAGGCGACTGCACTCCAGGCACCCAAGCCCAGGGACAGCCTGAGATGCTTCAATCTCTGGTTGGGGACAAGGAGAGCCAGGACGGAGCTCTTACAGCAGCAGTCCTCCCCGCTGGCAAGGGCATTGCTATCTTCCCATTTTCAAGAGGGAAGGGCAATGCAGAGAGTCGATTTGGGGTGCTGCCAGGGGACATGCTAGGTGCTGCGGTTCTGACTGCTGCATTTTTGCCAGTCTGGTCCCTTTTGCAGCAGGACACCAGTAAACCTCTGCTATGCCCCGCTTTTAATTCCCCAAAGGCTCTACAGGCAAATAGAGCAGAGGTTACTCCCGTGCATTAACTAGCTTGTTCAGGGTCTCAAATGCTACAGCTGGACAATGCAGCCGGCTGCATCTCTTCTGCTCCCAGGTCATGTGCATCCCTGTGGTGCCTGAGCAGTCATGCACTGGACAATGTTACTAACATTTAACATTCATCCAAAGCCACTGGATTGAGCATTGGACTGGGACACGGAAGATGCAAGCTCAGGCTGAGGGAGCTGTGTGATGGAGGGGCACCGCAGCTTTCTTTGCGTTAGCCGGGCAATAATAGCAGCCTGGCCACGGACTTCAGTGCAAGCCTGAAGATCTTCCAGGGCGAGTTGTGGCCACACTACAGCTGGCATCCAAGCCAGAGAGTTTAACTCCAGCTTGGCTACAGTCACGAGGGGGCAACTTCTGTGTAGACAAACCCCCCCAGACCAAAGCTCAGGCTGGAAAGCTGGAAATAAAATGCAAGTTAGCAACGAGGGCCACTCAGGAACAGCCTGCATGGGAACATGGAGGATGGACTAGCTGGTGTTTCTCAATCAGTGGGGCTTCTGCATCAGATGCTTTCCAGTGACGCTAGAAGTTGCTGGGCAGATGAAGGGAACCGGGGAGTGGGGTGGGCTCTGCTAGCCAGGAGGTCAGGCTGGATCATTGCAACAGCCCCGTGGGCACACACATCTATTAATATCTGCTCTTCACTCTGCTGCTGGATGTCGGTGCCACCTCAGACGAGCCACTGAATATCTCTGACTGCTGTGCACAGTGGGGGCATAAGTGAGGGTGTGAGCTGTGCCATGGGAGTGCACCCTAGCTCGGGAGGGTCTCCTGGCACAGCTGCCTCCAGCTATGTGTGGGTGTGTACGTGCGTACCTGGGGGCTGGAATAGGCTCCATGGACTGGCTCCATCACTAGGCAAAGACAGAAGGGGACGGGATTTTTTTCATAGATTTTCATAGACATTCGGGCTGGAAGGGACCTCGGAAGATCATC
>NW_017728947.1:112476228-112500122 GCF_001723895.1 Crocodylus porosus | reverse complement strand
CACCCAGATCTCCCTGTCCCATAGCAGGCATGGGCGTCCCATGGGACTGATGGGATCCTCTCCATGCAATTGCCTAGCTCGGTGTGGACAACCTGCAGGATAAGTGCCACAAGTGGCAGGGTTGTTGGTTGTAGCGTGTTGGTCTAATGACATAGGCAGGCAAGGTCCTTTGGGTAGATGTGATCTCTTTTATTAGCCCAACTAAATAGCTGGAAAAAATGTTCTTTGCAAGCAGCCTCCTTATGCCTGAAAAGGGGTGATGGTGCCCGAAAGCTTGCAACGAACCTTTTTTCCAGCTATTTAGTTGGTCTCATAAAAGATATCACAAGTGGCACGGGCAGCTTGTGTGTGGGGGGCATGCTGGAGACTGGGGAGGGAACAGGGAGCACGGGGCGGATAGCAGCAAATCAGGCAGGGAGCACAGGACAAGGAACAGAAAGCAGAGCAGCAGATCGGGCAGAGGAAGGGGACTGTAGTGGGACTTGGGGAGGGTGTGGGGCCAATTTGCAGGATGTCTGACCAACAGAGATTGGCCCACACTTGCCTAGCTCTTAGCCCATCTATTTGGGGCAGCACGGGTCTCAGGTTTAGGCCCATACGATTACCTGACACAGTCTTTGCCAGAAAAAAAAAAAACCATGCTGGAAGGGAGCCATATGCCTACTGCAAGTCTGTGCAAAGAGCACAATGACCTACATTTCTATATTTAAACGCCTCTCTGCCTATAGCCCGTGCGCAGCACTCTGCATCTCCGACTGGGAGCAGGTCAGGGCCAAGCCTGACCTGAGACCTGTGGACAAAGCTCCCCAAGCTGACCTGACACAATCAGCACCGGGTCACAACAAAGCAGCCGCATGGATTTCAAGGCTCATTAAAAGTTATAGGGGGAGCAAAGCAGAGCTTGCCAAGACCCGGCTGGCCAGGCTTCCCGATCGAGCTGGGACATCGATGCGATGATGGCTGTAGGAAGCCGAGCAAGCAATGATGGCAGCCAGTGCCCTTCTGCCAGGTTCAGCGGGACGCCAAAGAGCACCGCGCTGCCGACTCGCTGAGACGTGGGCGATGTACAGACCGGAGGTTGCTATGGCTGGAGGGGGGGTTCAAGAAGGGCTGGTTAATGCAATGGCTCAATTCCAGTTTGGGCCATAGCTGGACAGCAATGGCATCTCTGTCAGCAACAGGCCAGCCGGGGTTTTGTGGTCTAAGCATCAATGGTCTTAGCCCTATGGATCTAGATGAACATCAGGAAAGCCCCATTTCCACTTAAAATACTCCTTTGCCCATTCAAGGTTGAGACAGGGACCACACAGGGGCTTGCGGAAGAAGGGCCAGAGCCACCCCCTTCTTTTTCCCTATGCCCAACCCTGCCCCCCCAAAGAGGTTTTCCTAATTTTCACCAAAATCAACAGGATTCTGCCCAAACTGCATGTAGGTAGGGAGGAAGGGATGGAATATGTCGCCCAGCCACGCCCAGCAGGGAGAAGAGTCTACGTGGATGAATACCTTGGTTCGAATAACCAACAAATGGCACGGCCATTGCATGTTTTGCTCAGAATATTTTCCTCTGTGACTTCAATCCGGGCAGCTGGTGGGGGGTGGAGGGGTTATTTTGTTTTTTATCCCTCACCTATAAAAACAAATACAGCGCAAGATGCAGAACGTCAATACAGATGATCCCCAAGGGGAGCTTTGGGGTTCCTATGCGCACATCTGGAAAGCCCTTGGGGGTGCTGAAGGCAACAGACAAATTATTCCAAGGCAAAGCCTTCATTAACTGGCATTCACGAGGGACCTTGTCAACTAGGGGGAGGAAATTATATATATAAAATGATTCTCTCTGCATTTCCTTCTCGCACACTCTCATAGCAGTCTCTCCAATTAATATTATTAAAGGAGATTAGAGCTTTGCTGCCTCAGCTTCTTTACTCTGTACCCCTGGCGGCGCTTTGATGACCCACTATGGAACGGGCTCGGCGCACCGGACAGGAGAGGTTGGGAGTTCCCAGTGAGGGCCAAGCACATGGGCAAGGCGTCCTGCATAGAGCTCTCCATCACTGCGAGTCGTGAAAGCCCCCAGCACCCACGGGCTTCCAGCTGTGGGCTGGGGTAGCCGAATGACTCCAGGTACGGCTCACCAACACTTAAGGCTGTTGTGCACCATGGGGTACAAACTCCACCCCGCTTTCTCCCCGCTGCAGGACAGATGAGGGGTCAAAGGCTTTGCACGCGTTTTCCTCACTCAAGTCAGCGGTTCAAGGTTTGAATGCAGGGAGCGGGACCAAAGCACTTGAAATCTGCCATTTCCCCCCCCCACGGTGCTAGCAGAGCAACATGGCTTGTTCAAGGATTGCGGCCTGCGGGTTTCCTCGGCTGCAGGAATTCGGTCGAGTCACCTGCTACCGTAGCTCCCGCGTTTCACAGCATCGACCTCCTGTTCCCTGCAAGAGCCTGCTGCCATGGGGTGCGGATGCTCTTCCCCGTAGCAGCACCGCTCTTCCCCTGGGCACAACTCCGAACCTCCTGCCTCTCTCCAGTCTGGGCTTTGCAGCCCCCAAGCTGTGGGGTGGCTGCGCATGTGCCCCCAGGTCTTTCTTGTGCGCCAAGCACTCCACACCCCTCCTACGCTTCACCCCTTTTGCTTGTCCTCAGTCCTCCTGACTGAGACACAGCTCCTAAATCCTTCCTCCGCAGCAGCTCTGAAACAGCATTATATGCAAGGCGGGAGAGGCCCAGGCTGGCTTCCCAACCTGTGCCGTGGCCCAAGGGCCAGCAGTGTGCTGCATTATGCGTGGGCCATACAGAATAGAAACCGCAGCTGCCGACCCTCGCACTCCTGCTCCGCACCTCTTGCCCTTCGGTGCTCCCCTTGATGATCTGTTTCCTGGGGCCAAAGCGATTTTAGCTCACACGATCCTGCAGAGGAAGCTGGGAAACCCCGAGGTTTGAAAATCGAATCCGAGTGCCCCCGGGCAGCTTAGACACCGGAGCCCAGAGAAGAGGAACGAGACGTTTCCTCGGATCCTCTCTTGCTTTTCACCCTAGCCTTTTGATTTTGGCAGCCGAATCCTGGTTTTCAAATTGCAAAAGGTGGCAACTCCAGCCCTGCAGCCAAGTCCTTATTCTCCTGGACAGCCCCGGGGACTCCTCCACTTCCTGGGACCTGGGGTTTCTAGGCTGAGCCTTTTTATGATGACAGCCAAAATAAAAGGCAACAGGAGGGGTCTAAAGAAGGAAAACACACTGCCTTTCATTCAAGCTCACCTCACGCTCCACCCCCCAAATAAATAAAATTAAAAAAAAAAATCACCTCATCCTGGGATGCAATCCAGCAGGATAAAAAAAGGTCAGGTAGGTTATTTTGGGCAGGCAGATCGGAGCAAAGCCATCTAAGGGGTTTTGATTTCTTTAAGGGAGCTTTCAAAGTCTCGGCCATGAGATCGCAAGAAGGAAAAAACGTCTTTTGGCTTCCGACGGTTTGCAGACAGAGAGCCAGAGCCTTCTTTCCACAGAGACTCTTTTATACTGTTCTTGCCCATATAGTGTTACTATTGTGTTACTTAAAACAAAGGTCTTCCTTGGAGAAGAGAAATCCTCTGCATATAATAATTTGAAATACAAACGCTTATTTTACATTTTTCATAATGCTTCCTGCAACCGTTGCAAATTAACCAAAATGTTAAGTTGCTTAAACTCTTTGGAGAAGGTAACTTCATTTATGGTAGATACATTTGCAAAAAGCCATCGCAGTCTTTTAGGAGTCTCAGTTGCATTTCAAAAGTGATGCAAAAAAACCTCTTTCATGTCTAAGTGAAGCCCGTGATGAAAGCTGGGTCTTGGACTCTTTAATCCCGATTGGGGATGGCGCTTGGAATAAAAACACTCAGAAGTGCCTGAATCACTTGGACATGGCCCAAAGTTGAACGTGGCCTGTCTCACACCAACCTGGTTGACTTCTAGGTCGGACAGCAATGAGATTTTGGGTTTTCACGCCATCCGCAGGATCCTACCACTAAAACAACCGTAGCGTGCTAGTGCAGGTATTACCATGCTCATCATTTAAATATGACACGGGGCAGGTTATGAACCGCAGGGCAGGATCCAGCACAGGTGGGCTGGGAGGGATTTGATCCTTATTCAAGTCAGGCCTTCCCAGTCAGACTAGAATTGGCCTCTTGTTTGCAGCTGGCTCCCAGACAAAAAAAAAGCCTCTTTCAAAAGGTGTAAGAAAGACCTGCACTCAAGGAAAACAAACAAAACCTAAATCTGGCTGCGGGGGGGTGGGAAACCGCTCAGAGCCGCAGCAGGGCCAACGTAACCGTCTCCTCCGCTCATGGGCCTCAAGAGCGGGAGTCTCTGCTGAGAAGCACCCAACCCCTGGGGAATTTAAGGTCTTTTGTGGTTTAAGGAGCAGATAAGACGGTTCTTGGGGTCCTAAGGTTGCCCCCCTGCAGCGAGGCAGGGCACGCATGATTCCTACTGGAGACTGAAATGGTCTTTTAAAAAAAACAAACAAAACAACCCAGAATAACTGCTGAATATAGCTGGCAACGGCAGAGCAGAACAGGAAAGAGATCTTGGGACATGGAGGGAAGAGCTAACCTGAGATGTTCGGCCAACACCTCTTGCAGAGCAGCAAGGAGCCCCATCACTCAGGCCATCCCTTCCCTTTTGGTCTCCGTTTGTCAGCACAGGCTCCCTGCCAGGCTGGGGAGGGGGGCAAGGAGAGGTGTGAAAGGTCTGGCCAGCAGCCCAGGGTTCAGGGCCACCATTTCCCTCTCCACCATCCCCCTCCTGACCTCTCTGCTGTCCATCCTTCACAAGAGAGGATGAGCTTGGCTCAGATTAAGCCTCTTGCAGGCATCTCAAACCCAAGACCTCCAGCCTCGGGCCTGCATGTAGGACGCCTGCCAATAGATTTGGGAGTATCCCAAGTCCCAGGGTGGGATGGAGGATGCTCGCCAGTTGTAGCGCCATACAACAAGGTTTCAAATGATTGAGTTTTGCCCGCTCAGTCGATACGGTTTTTGGAACAAATGAGTTCTGCTCGATCGATAGGATTTGGAATGGATTTGGGTGATCTGAGCTGGAACACGAAATACATTAACTAAAACACCCCCCCCCCCAAAAAAAATCTTTACAGAGGATGATTTAGGAGCCTTCTACATTACTTAAAGCAAAGGAGGTGTGCGGAGCGCTGCACACAGGCTGAATTTAGGAGAGGTGCAGGGATACCTGAGTGAGGACTAATGAGATTTGGGAGAAACATTTCCCGTGCTGAAGACCAACATTTAAAGAAGCTCAGTCCCGACTAGCAGGTTGATCTGCTTTCGTTCTGGGTGCCCAGCTAAATGTACCTTAAGGGGACCCAGTTTTTTAGAAAGCAGGACTCAGGTTTTTTTCCGCCACCTGCTCGGAGAAAGCCAGGAACAAAAACCCCAGAGATCATCATCCCCTCTGGAAAACCTGCCCCGGGCTGCCTTCCAGAGAAGGGGCTTGGCACCCATGTGAAAGCAAATGAATGGAAACAGAAAGGGCCTCTCTTGCCAACATTAAAGCGCGAGGCTCATGTTTTGGGGGATCTCCAGCTTTGTGGTACAGCAGCCTTTTAGCTGCTACAAACCCTGGAGTATTTTTTGCCTAGCAGCTGATTTTTCTGCCTCTAACTGGCACTGAAGAGCACGGCTACAAGGGAAAGCAAAAAAACCTGAAGATCTGGAGCTTTTGGCTTCAAGTCCCTCTAACACCTAAAGGGAGAGAGATTACAGTGTACCCGAAAGCCAGCAGGACATAAATTGCCCGGCCGGGCCAAATGACAAAATCCGATGTACCTCGACACTCCTCACTGACTAAACCTTACACCGCAACAACGAGGCTACTGGGGAATGACGGATTCCCAGTCTGACCTGCCGGGAGGTGGACTTAGCCCTTTACAGGCAACCTTACCTTAATACACAACTACTAATTTAGCCAGCAATGAAGGAACTTAAGAACATCTGCAATGTAAGACCGCCCAAGTCAACATTAGCCATTACTGCTTTCTACAGGCTTACCAGCTGGGTTATGTTATGCACTTGCAGGCATAGCACAAGCAAATGTTTCCACCGGCCCTGGCAAAATGGGGAATGCTAATTTTGTGAGGCCCCCGCAGAGCTCGGTGACATAGCCCTCTTGCAATGCCCTCCTGATGAGAGGCACAAGTCCCTTTGCTGGCAACGGAGCTTTTCAGGGTTGCTGCTGTGGCAATAAGTGGTGCCAGGGGATAGGAGGGTGCAGGAGAGAGGCTGCAGAGGCTCAGGACACAGGGAAGGAGCCTGCTCTGACCAGAAACACTGTTGTGCAGCTGAAACCATCCAGCCAGGTCAACTCTTTCCAAAAGACCATGCATTAAACACAATGCCTGGCCTATCATGAAATGGCAGCAAAAGATTAGAGGCTTCCCCGCTCCTGGAGCCCTGAGCTGGGGGGGAAAGCCGAGCACGGCAGTGCCGCCGGTCCTACCCAGGGCTGGTTCCTGTGCCATCCTGCTGGTGACTCCAAGGCGGATACTGGTAAGGAAAGGAAAGTGCGAAGGGATACCTGTGAGCAAGGCCAGAAAAAGAGGATGGCATGGGAATGGAGACACCAAATGAGGGCTTGGACAGGAGTGGGTGGAAAGGACAGGCTGTGTCCTAGCAATGCAATGCAGAAAGGATCTGCAACGCTTACCTGGACCTGGGCTGGAGAGAGGTTGGGGGCAGAGAGGACTGAGTGGGAGGCAGGGTGCTGGCATCGCCCGCAGGGACCGAGAAACAAGAGCATGGGGAGGGCTGGTCTTGGCTATCCCGGCATGCCGTCTTCCAGCAGCCGGCTGTGCTTTCCTTAGGCCAACCCCTCCTCTACAAGCACTGCGGTAACACTGGCAGAACTGGAGCACCAAAACTGCAGCCAAAAAAGCACCCTATAAGCAAGGGGTCGGCCCATCTCTCCACACATGCCATAGGATACTCATGGAGGCAACCTGGGGCGATCAGCCATCAGCTCACATTTATTCAGCAGCCCGTGTCCCAGCAACTGTGATTGCCAGGAATGACAGAACGCCCTTTGAAGAGCCAGAGATATGCTGAACTTGTGGAAGTGCCCTGGTCAGGCTAAGCTGAGCACGGGGGTGGCTGCACGAGGCAGCTAGCGGGCAAATTCGGGAAGGACTTGCTGGAGTAACATGGCTCCCAAACAATTTCTTTGAACTGAAACTGCTCGTTAGGCAGGAACAGTTCATTAGATGGTCCAGCATCAGCAAAGCAGCCTAGGGTAAGAGCCAGCTAAAAGTCACGGCTAGTTTAGGAGTAACTTTGTCGGGATCAATTCTCTCTTCTCTTCCCCTCTCAAACCTCAGGATGAACCTAACCGGCGAATGGTTTGTGCTAGACACCACCTTGCAACCTCATTGCACAGCCTGGGCCCAAGGCCATGGCTCATTTCTACCAGCTCCCTGCACACCCAGGCTTCCCAGTCGAACGGCGAGGAGGTGAACGGTCACCGTGCAGAGATCCCCGCTTCCTTCCTGAAGGAGACACAGGCAGGAATTCGGGGGGCGGCTCCGGCTTGAAAGAGCAGCAGGCTGCAGGGTCGGGCACATCCACTTTGCACATTTAAAGTCCTGGGTGCTCCTTTTGCTTTGGGGCTTTTATTTTGTTTTGGACAGCCATCTGCAATACAAAGCCACGGCAGATTTAGCAACCCGGCACAAAAATGCCTTTCAATTGCGATGCGTTTCTAGCAGCCTAACAAAAAGAAAAAAAAAAGTACTGGACTCAGGAAAAATTCTTTTCAAGCATCTGCTTCTCATTTCTACAATGTAATCTTTGATTCCTTCATGCTCGGAGCTGCCACACAGCTCCCTCTGGCATACACACTGTGCTTTTTACCAGCGAGCAGCTCTACTATGAAATTCCTATTATCTGGTCGTTAGGAAAGGAATCTGCACATTTTAATCCAAGTTACCCCTTCCCCAGCAAATCCGCCCCCTGTTCCACTGGGAAGTCCCGGGGTGAATTTTTGCTAGGGTCTTGCTCAAAGGATGGCTCAAAAGTTCGGGCTTGGTCCCCAGAGGTGGGATGCACACACCAGTGCCTGCCGACTTAAATTATGACCCAAACGGATGCTTAATTTACTGATAATCAGAACACAAAAGGTGCTTTCTCTGGTCCGGTAACAGGCTCTGGTGGATCCGTGGGGGTGGCATTTACTTCAGGATGCGTTGCTCCTTGCTTGGGGATGCCAAGTTGGTGCCCTGCCCCGTGGGCCTGGCTGGGAATTTGGGTGGTGGGAGCATGGGGTGGACCGCAGCTTGCCCTGGGGGATAAGCGTACCACCACTTTAGGATCAGGGGAGATTGATCCTTCACTCCTGCAGCAGCGAGAACTGGGCAGCTCTCACATCCCGAGCTCAGACAAGCACCGGCTAGGTTGGTTATACCTGAAGCAGGGGCTGGACTCGATGGCCTCTGGAAGGCTGTTTTCCTACGCTTCTTCCGGCGTCCCTTTTTTGTCACACAGACGGCTTCCTGCGCAGGCACGCACTCAAGCCCCAGCACGAACAGGGTGGTATTGGAGACAATTTTCTATGGTAGCCATTAAAAGCCAGGAGGAAAGGCCAGTCCTGAACAGCCAGCAGGTCCCCATGCCAACGCCAGCACCGGCGAGTCCGTTGCTGTTGGAGCGACGCGCACGTGTTCCTCTCTGGGGCGTTACAGCAGATTGTCTACCTAGTGCATTTGCAGTAGAGAGCTTTTTTAAATGCCAACTAAACAAAGAGAGCGAGTGTACAGAGATCTTTTCTGGACCAGAACAGGATGCAACAGCTTGCCCGAGGCTGGGGGGAGGGAGCGCAGCGTTTCCATCTCCTCTCAATGCTGCAATTCGATCAGGAAAGGCAGCTTGACACAGAAGCATCCTCAGAACTAGAGCAGGGACAATCCCTTTCTTGTCGAGCGCTGGTATCCGTTTCACGGGAAGAATGGGGCGATTTGTCATCTCAGGCATGCCCAGGGCCCGGGACAGCCAGCGGGGCCGGCAGCAGTGGCTCCACGCACGCCACGAGAGAACATTTCCTGCCTCGAGGAGCTTGGGGCTGGACGAGACAAGGAGGAGCATTGTCACCGTCCCGCTCCTGCAGATGGGAGATGAAGCGACTTGCCCAAGATCGCCCGGGAAGTCTGCGGTCGAGCCAGACACTAAAACTGTAGCTACAAGCTCATCAGCACCTGCTGAGCAAGAGGCCTGTCATTTCTCAGGCACAAGTGGGGTTAAACATGGCCTTGCTGATCTGCTGCAGGCAGGAGGAAGAGACGGGGGTGTCCCCACCAGGGACCAGGAAGGTGGCACAACTCCAACCTGTTTGCTCCATTCCCACTTGCGTCTTGCACACCACACTTCAGTGATCTCAGCCTTTTTAGGCTCCAGGTCCCCCTCTCAGAGTCCAGATCCCTCCCTGGCTTTTTTGAATCGAGGCATGCTATTTAAAAAACTCACTTCTCTTATTACGGTGCTTTTCTCCCTGGCAGCGGAGGAATAAGCCAGGGACAGCCTGAGCCTGTTCATCTCCACCTGCTACCCGTGGCACCCTTCAAAGGATCTCGCCGCACCCCACGTGTGCTGGCACCCGATGGAGACTCGCTGCCATACTTACACTATTCTCTCTCCAGCCACCATCTTTCAAAACACAGGGCTAGTAGCAGACCACCGATCACTGGTTTTCCACTGCCCCGAAATCATTTTTCAAATCATCCTACAAAGCCATACCCTAAAGCAGCGGTTCTCAAGCTCGTTAGACTCATGGGCCCCTTCAGAAAGCGCTGGTTCTTACCTATCCCTCCCTCTTGACTATGGAAAAAAACGCCACAGCAATTCAAAGGACTCAGAAAGCCCACATACAGCAGGGCAGGATGGTTTTGACCCTCTGGATATTTGAAATCTCTGGGCTTATCTTATGAACCATGCATTGGGCCTGGCATATGTAACCATGCTAATATTGCACGGCACCTTTAAAAGGATCTCGAGGCACCCTGGTTGAGAATCGCTGCTATAAGGAGAGGATTGTGCTACAAACCTCTCAAAGCTGAAGCCCAGATTGGAAGAAAAATTCACGTCATCTAAGCTGACACTAGCCAGGGTAACGCTATTTAAATCGAGCCCAGCTCCTACCAGTGCAGTTCCAGGGCAAGTGTAGACCGAGTCTCGTTTAAAGAGGTGGAAGAGACGCTCCTTGCGGGAACCAGACACTCCTGCAGGATTGGAAAGGGCTCAGAACTCATGTAGCTCGGAGTAACATTTAAATGTGGGCCTTTCGGGTTCGAAGGGCAAAAGACCATCAAGAACCCGATAAAGCAAAACCTGCCTCCTGCTTGCAATGCCGCCACCACCAATTCGATTTGAGACGCGGTCGTTTATCATCCCGTGCTTTCTGTCTTTTGGTTGCTCCTAATGGCTTCTCGGGCGAGCGAGAATGGCATTTTTCCCTTCGCTGCAGTCTGCATTTCCCCCACTGCGCACACGCGCTTTGTGCTTTCTCTGGAGGGATTACAGACACGGCTTCGACGGGCTGGCAGGAGCGATCTTGAATCGCAGTGGTGATGTCTGTCGTTCACGAAGAAAGGGGGGTGGGGGGAACAAATTTAGGGATTATTCCAAATTTTGACAGCACATCTTAAAGCAGCAGCGTAAATCCTCTTCTGCTAGGATGCGATTATGCGCTTTCAATACTTTGTAAGAGCATCCACTGTCAAACACGGAGAGAATCAAGGTTCATTATGGATGGGCATCAGACTCCCAAATAAGTCCCTGCCTATTCCTTTTTCAAACATTCACCGTCACCGCCAAAATTTCCAATCCCTTTATATCCACATCCAACTTGCTAATCATCAGCTGCTGTCTTAGCATGTCATTCTCAAAGAACTCCAATTTGATGAGAGGAGTGGCGCACACGATAATGTTTTTAGGTAAGGGAAGCAATAGTCAGAGCCAAGTGGATTATTAAGAGGGGAGAAAGCTTAAATTTACCAAACTCTGGATCACAAGGCAGGGATTATTTTTAGTTTGGAAATTTAAAGCA
The DNA here is from genome assembly GCF_001723895.1 of Crocodylus porosus. Classification (NCBI taxonomy): domain Eukaryota; kingdom Metazoa; phylum Chordata; order Crocodylia; family Crocodylidae; genus Crocodylus; species Crocodylus porosus. The sequence continues at coordinate 112,489,034 of NW_017728947.1, read as the reverse complement.
TCTGCTTTACCTTACCTGGCTTTGGAGGTAGGCATGCAGCTGTTTTACAAGTTATAAACCCTCTGCTTAACACAGCTTCTGCTAACCAAAAGCTGGATTAAGTTCATGTCTGTGGTTGCCACATAATTAAAATCATCTCCAGGTCTGCCTGAATTAAAGGGTTTCCATGCACTGAATGAAGGGGGATGAAAGAGGCTTTTGCTGGATCTGGGAATCTCAGTTCTACCTGTCGGATTACGTCGACCGCCGCAAGAATCTCAGCATTGAGAAACCGCCGTAGGACAAGAGAAACCCGGGATTTGCTGTACTAGAACGGCGGATCAGTCTACTGGCTCCCATGTCCCGCACCTGGCCGCTGCCAAGAGTCGATGGGCTGGAGGGAGGACGAGAACAGCACGCCACAGACAACTCGGCAATGTGCTCTATGGGGGAACGACTTCTTCCTCGCTGGCATAAACAGGTCACAGCCACGCTAGTGCAACCTGGAGCGACACCGAGGAAGTCCAAAGAACTGCTAGACTGCAAAGAACGTTTTTCCAACTGCTCTAATAAAAGAGATCACATCTACCCAAACAACCTCGCCTGGCTTAGACCAGCGCAGCTACAAGCAACAACCCAAAGAACTACTATGCAGTTACAGCAGCAGAGCCATGGTCATTAGCTATGGCCATTTGCACCTGAGCACTATGCCCCCAGCCCCTGGCGACAGGTAGAAGGTGCATGGGGGTGCACGTGCACCCCCTGAGATCGGCCGTGCGCCCCCGGATGTGCCAGCCGTGAAACCGGAAATGCACTTCCGGTTTCACCGCTGGCTTGGCAATTGAAAGCTGGGAGACCCCCCTGCCCTCGCTTGGTGATCTGGTTCCCCCCGACTCAGGAGGCACCAGTCACCCATGCCCCCAGTAATGATGCTAGCTTGCGAGGCCCGCATCCCACAGCCCGATTTGCCCACAAGGCTCCTGCTGAAGCCAACAGGACTTCTGCCAGCGCACGAACCGCAGAAAGTTGACTCACTGCGTTTCTGTCATAGAAGAGCAGATGGTGGAGGCAGTCGAGGGGCTGAGAAGGAAGAAACCCAAACCCAACTGGCAGACGGTGCTGGAAGGGAAGAAGGTGTGGAGACCACAGCAGCTTAAAAAAAGCTCTTGTGGGATGAGTGCAAACAGCTGACGTCAAAGATCATCGATAGCGATACAGAGATCTGGAAATCAGAGCCACGCAGCCGGCTGGGTGGTTCATTCATAGTGGTCAGACACAGGTGGCAAGAAGAGTGGCTGCCACTATGGATAATGGTACTAGACAGGGACTGCCCTGCCCGAAAAGGACACTGAGAGCCCAAGGAAATGTGAATTTCCATTAGCTACCAGTCAGGACACTCACCACTTAGCAATTCCTCCCCACAAGCAGTCATTTTCCTTTCCGAGAGATCATCGCTCCCAGCAGGGTTTTGTCACTGCATTTCTTTCCCACCCACTCGAAAACAAGTCACGGCACAGGGCCCAGCCCTCGGGTGTTCAGTGCAGGGGTCCCATCGTCCTGAGACACGCTGGGATGGGATTCAGCCCCCAAAGCAGACACCTTAAGCCTGCTCGAATTTGTGCCTGTCACACGCATGCTGAATTTCTCCTAAAACAGAAGTCACGCTGCTCCTTCTGCACCAGAAGTGGGTCCCTAGTGAAAAGACGACAGCAACCTGATCAGGGGAGAGAGTTGTGCAGCGATGCACACAGCGCCAAAACAGTCTCTGGCCTTCACGTGATGCCTTTTCCGTCGGCTTCAGACGGGTGCATAAACTACCCTTATGGAGGTGCAGTCATTTTAGGGCAATAAAAAAAAAAAGAGCAAGCACCCAGACTGCTGCAAAGGATGCCTGTCGGAAGCCGATTTCACCCAGCTCCACCAAGGCAAAAGCTGTTCAGCTACTATTTTTTTTTTTGGATCGGGTCGTTCATTATTATGCACCAGGTAAATGTTACTCTCTTCATGGAAATGTCGGCCCAGCCCTATCTGGCGAGAGCTTTCAGCCGCATTGAGACCGGGAAGTCTCGTGCCAAAACTTGCTGGTGGTTTCTGCCCTGGCTGATCCCAATGCACATCAGCATGGGTCAGATCAGAGGCTGGCACACCGAGCGTTTCAGGTCGGGGCTTTCCCGCCAGCTGCAGGATGGCCCCGAGACAGTCAGGATACTGGGGCATATTTCAAAGCCTGGAAGCATTACATCTCCGCTGGGAACTGACACCATGTTTTCCTGTGCACGGTGGATAATCAAGGAGGCTGGATCTATAAAAAAATAAGTTTCGTCTAAAGCAAAAGCATCCAAACAAGACCGGAGAGCTGAGCTCCTGGAGACTAGGCCAAACGCTCAGCTCCGCCGCAGCACTCGATGAACACCGAAGTAGGTGCATTGCCTGGGCTCTGAAGCCTACACGCTTGAGGACTGTGCCTCAGGGCTGGCAAGGGCTCGTTAACACCTGCTGAGGAACCGCCCTTCCCCTAGAGCCTGTTTCCTGGGGGTGAACCGCTCAGTCATCCAGCTCCGACCCCGGCTGCCTTGCAAACATAAAAACACCCTTTGACAATTGCATAACCGAGGCATTTTGGCTGGGCTGAGCGATCATCCCCGGGGGGGGGAAAAAGAACGGCTTGTTCAATGGGCTCCAGAACTGCTCGAACTCCTCTTGGTTTCCACACTCCCCCAAATTATCCTAACAAATAGGTTCGTAATGTCTCTGCTTGCGAATGCTTGGCTCCACGATATTAGTCCTCCCGTTTGCACACGCGATATTGCACTGTACTGGTACGGCCCTGAACGGAGACAAGATTGCAAACAGCACCAGCAATGCCCCTTGCCCGTGCATTCGCCAAGCCAGCCCTGCGCGGCATGTATTCTGCATTTCAATTGTGCCAAGCGCAAGGAATATCCTGGGCCTGAGAGATAGCAGCACGGAGTACATTTTACTGCAGTAGCCCTTCTTTGTTTAAGTGTACGGCGGTGGCTGGTTGAGTGGCCCGGGGCCCATGACATGAGGGTGATGAGGGTGCTCTGTATTTGATTCCTGCTCTGCTGTGCGTTGCCCACAAGACAGCGGAAAGATCTCTTCCCGCGTCTGCTCTCTGCCTCCACGATGGGAATCGCAGAATTTCCTGCCTCTCCTGCTTGCTCTTTTGCGCCTGTTTAGAGGGTAGGTGCTTTGGGAGAGGTCTCAGCTTCCCATTTGGGTCCCTGTGGTGTTCAGCACAATGGCCCCCTCCCCTGGAGGCCTTCAAGTCTGATGACAGTGGTTTCCAGCTCAAGGCACCCTGCCGTAGGCTCAAGCCAACCCCTTCTCAGAAAATGGCAGCTCTTAGTTTTCATTCATTCCTCAACTACAGAAAAGACTAGAGCAATTCCTTCTGCTGCAAAAACCCAGAAAGAGCCTACTGTGGGTTCCTGTTTGAAATCTCCGAGGTCATCTTGTGAATTAGGTTTGCACAACTAACCATGCTAAGACTGTAAGGCACCCCTGAAAGGATCTTGAGGCACCCCAGGCTGTTGCATCTCCCTGGCTGATAATCACTGTCCTGGGGGGATTACCCAGAACAAGGTAGATCCTGGCACCCGGAGATGACCATCTCCAACTCTGGACCCTGTACCTCCAGGGGCATGGATGGATGGGTGTTCGTGGCTTTGCAGCAGGCACCCCACAGCCTGAGTTTGCAGAAATGGCTGCTAATTGCAAGGACCCAGCTCAGAAGCAATGAGGCTGATTGACAAGATGAGCACCGGCCGCTACAAAGGGCACAGCAGAAGGGCAGATGCTCTGAGCATCAGGACCTGGAGACATCTGAGCTGAGCATGAAGAACCAGCTACGTGTTTGTGGCTCCATCTCTGGGGGAAGCAAGGGGAGTCTTGCAGGAGCAGGACCATGGGCCGAGACCTTCTGTATTCACTCTGACCGAACCTGGTAGCTCTCTGGACATGCACGAGTTCACTTTGCCTCTCTGCCCCGGCTCCTGAAAAGGTTCCCAAGAGCTCTGCATGTCATCAACCAGGGAGGGTGCTCAGGACTGACAGTTTATCAATCACGGCCCTATGCCCCAAAAAACCTGGCACACTTCTGGCTCCTGTTTGCCCAAAATGGATCCTTACAGACCAGAATCCAGCAGCTCCTACCTGTTGCTTTGCTTTATCATCGTACTTAGCAAACCTGTCCAGAAGCAGCAACACATGGCACCTCCCCACCCTATAAATCCAGCAAAGGAGATCAGGGAGGTCAACGCCATGCTTCATTCCTATGGGTTCAATCTCCAGGGAAGGAGTTTGACCCACGATGGCTGGGAAATACAATCTCTGTCCTCCTTTGGCTGCAATCCATAATAAAAGCTGCTTTCACCCGAGCCTGACCCACGAATATGAGTCTAAAAAATCCTATTCTGCTGACAATTAGGCGGTGCGATACCAACCCCATGGCTGTGCAGTATGAGCAAGACACTTGGGAATTTGTATTTCTCCTCCTTTCCCCGCCACCCTTACAGTCTCCCGTCGTCCTGATCAATGGGAAGGAAATGTTGAGCACAATTACAGCCCAGTTCATGGACGGCTTGTTGGCATATGGATGGAAACAATTACCCAGCCAGGCAGGAGCTTTCAAGAAGAGACATAATGTTGTTTAAAAACAGAGGCTGTTGGCTATTAGGAGAGAATGAGGGATGCTAACTGGATCAATTAGCATTGCAAAGGAGAGATAGGGTAACGCACACCCTGGCTAGCTGGCATGACCTACCTGGACCCCTCGTCCAAAAGACCCGAGATGCATTGATGGTACTGCCGAAGGGAGGAGCTGCTGGACAAGAAGGGGGCACTTGATCAAGAAGAGATCAGTCGTTCATCTTTGCCCCGTGGCCATTTCTCCAGCACTCACTCTCTCTATCTGGAGAGCCTGCTCTTTTGGCCATTTTCTATTTCACAAGCAAGGGAAAGCATTTGTCTCATGCCGGTTTATCCAAAGCCGTACCGATGTCCCTGGAAGCCAGCTCTTCTTTCTGAGAGAGTCAGCACAGTGCCAGGGACTTTAGGCAGGATTTGAAGAACTGTCTAAGGCATCTGGGTACCCGATTCCCAAAGGGAGTGAGATGCCCCGATCCACAAGCACTGCTGAAAAAAAATCACGGTCCATTATCATTATCTTCCTAGGAGCCAAATGGGCACTTTGGGCCAGACAGGGATACTTCTACTCTCAGTGACTTGCACTGCGAGTCTACCCCTGGGAGGGTTACTCAGTTTGGAGAAGAGAAGACTAGCGGTGGGGGGGATTTGCTAACAGTCTTCGAATACCTGAAGGATGAGGATAGAGAGGATGGAGTCAGATTATTCACTGCGGCTGTAGGGCATGGGACCAGGAGCAATGGCCTCAAACTGCAGCAGAAGTGTAGGTGGGAGATTAGGAGGAACTTGCTGATTCTGAGCCGTGGAATCTCCATTCCTGGAAGTTTTCAACATCAGATTAGACAGATACTTGAGCTGGGATGGTTTAGGCAGGAACAATCCTGCCTTGAGCAGGGGGCTGGGCGCAATGACCTCCTGAGGTCCCTTCCAGCCCGGCAAGTCAATGTGGTGTTGCCCGCCCTCCTGCATCATCTGACACCTAGCAGGGAAGAGAAATACATACAAGGCCCTGGCTTCTCTCGCAGTCTCTTCTGCCTCCGAGTCTTTTGCATCGAGTCAAACAGGAAAGGGAGAACATGTAAGCACAACAGAGATTTCCTGAGCAACTCCCATGACTCAAGGAGACAGGGACCAGGCCTGTGCGAGGGAAAGCTATGGAGCTGGTGCCTTTAAAGGAGCACGCCAAGCACTCTGCAAAAGCGGCCTCCGAATTAAAGACGCCTCCTGCCCTGGCTTTTCTTACCAAGCCTACAGCTAATGCCATGCAAGTGTCCAAGCCGTGACAGATTCAGCACTGTGACTTGGCTGCGCGCTCGAGCAGAACCCAGATAGGATTGCATGGTTATGGGGAATGCATATCTAAGCATTTCAAGCCATGAAGTCCCTCTAAAACCAGGAGCCCTCTTCAATGTTTTGCATTACATCTCCTTGAAAAATGATGCCCAGGATCCAAGACTGGCTGTCATCGTGGCTGGGATAACGACTAAGTCATTGCTTTGAATGGACTTCCCAGCTGGAATTCGGCACGTCCGTGATGGCTGCCAGAAACTCCCATCCTCTTTCCTGGTCCGTACCAGATGCTGCGCACCTGGTCCATCCCTTCAGGTCCGCCCACGTAAATCCTATCCAGACAAGCACACAGGGACCAGGACTGTGTGAAGAATTGATTTTTTTCAGTTCAGCAGCTGAACTAAAGATAAAGAAAGTGCAGCCTGAGCCGAGCCCAGCATTTAAAACGAAACAAAACCAAAAAATGACGCAAAAGTTCCAAGGGTTACAATAGACTCGCAGGGGCGAGCAATTATTTTCGGCAGAGGGCCGCTTACTGAGTTTTGGCAAGCCATTGAGGGCTGCATGACAGGCAGCCCAGGGCAGATAAATATTAATTTTCTAAATTTTTCAGGGGCCCTGCGGGCCACATTTTGCCCACCCCTGCAATACAGCTACACGCACACATCAGCTCAACAGGCAGAGCTGGCGCACCGAATTGGTGCATGATTAAAAAGGAAGTTCGTTCTCAAATGATGGTGGTGGTAGATTCCAACTGGGCGGTATCACTACTATCTCAATACACGCAAAATAAATGCCGGGCACCTAACAGAAACAATATTAAGACCTGTCATGTATGAAAAAAATGCTGAATTTCTTCCTCGGTATAATGACCCCCCCTCCCTTTGGATGGGTCTTGATCTCCCAGTAATGAGGCTTTTCTTCCTCTAATGGTTTGTCTGCTGCCCTTAGGAGTTTCCTTCCCTCCTTCCTTTTTCACAGCTCCACTCTTTACATTTCCTGTGCTCGCCTGTCTCCCTCCTTTGACCTGATGAAGGATGCCTTGCATTCGAAAGCCTGTCTAACCTGATTCCAACCACAGCGTCGGTCCAATCAAAGATATCACCAACCCCCAAAAAATCCCGGTCTCTCGAATAATTTCTGGACCATCACAGCTGCTACATCACTCTCACGCTACCTAGAAAAGGCGCAGGAACATCTCCTATCACTTCAGATGGGTACCACTGATCAAAGTGAGAGCCCACAGGAAGCCAGGCCTGCCCTCGTATTAAAAGCATCAGGGAAAGTTATATGCAAGGGAGGCTGCACTCATAGCACCTGAATGGCCATGGAAACCTGCAACCAACGTCACTCCAGTGGCTCCAAATACTCAAGTCAAGCAAGTTTGTTACTGGCTAAGGCCTCTCATTTCATGGCACATTGGGATCCGATCCCTGATCCCAACAATTGCACCTCCCGCCATGCCATATCTGCATAGCAGGAGGTACAAGTGTTGGGGCCAGGGAGCAGACCCCAATCATGCTGTTACTCCTTGCCAGTGGAGGGGATGCCTGGGGTCATAGTCCTGGGCCCCCTACACTGGTAAGTTGAAAGAGGAGTGCCCGCCGGTCCAAAAGAAGAGTGCCTGATTGTCAGCTGGCCCCTCAAACTCTACCAGGACTTGAACTGGCTCTAGCGTGGGCTGGGGCTGACAGTCAACTGCTTGGGGATCAACTGGAGGCCCCAGGGCTGGCCAGGGCCTGCCGCTGATAAGCAGCTGATTTCTGGCCCTGGCTGGGACAGTCCTGGGTCTGGTTTCAGACCAGGGCTGAGCTGACAAACAGCTGATCGTCAAAACCCCCTGCCCCGCAGCTCTGCCAGGTGCAGCAGATCAGGGGCTCCCAGGGAGGGGGGACAGGTAGAGCTGAAGGGCTTCCGCCGCTGAGGACTTAATCCTGCCAGGAACCTCTGATCCCCCATGCCAAGCACAAGGTTTAAAGATCCCTCTGGTTGGAGCTGTTCCACCTTGTACAGAAAAGTTTGGGCAAGAGACAGATTCAGCCCCGTTGCCAGCACACAGTTGGGGCAGCTGAAACACCTGGGTTGCGATCCTGATCCAGCGTTTGCACTGGATCAACAGGAGGGACCGAGGGTCCTCCCAGGCCTGGTGGGTGGGCATTCCCTCCAGGGAGGGGAGAGCCAGGGAGTTCAATGCCCTCCAGGTGGAGGACAGGACAAAGCCCTGGTAACCTGCACCCCGGGTGAGTGCTTTCCTCCCAGAGCTATGGGATAAATGGGGGCAGACTGCACCACTGCCATCAGCCATGGGATAAATGGGGCAGATTGCACCACTGCCATCAGGACAAAACTATCCTGGGAATTCTTGAGGACAATCAAAACTGAAGCCAGGGAATTCGCCCTTCCCTGGAAGGATAAAAGGTTTTCATCCAGTTGTCCCAGGGACAAGAGCACTGCGACACACTGACTGCCATCCCAAAGGTCTCATCCCTCCCTGCAAACACAACTGTTGCTGCTTGTCAGTCAGCCAAAAAAAGGTTTCCCCCGAAGTTTCCTGGTGAAACATGTCTTCTAGCTCTCTCAGCAGGCTCGGTTTGTAACGGGGTCAGGTGCATGCATCAACCCGGTCCTTTCAATGGGATTAGATGGGCAGCAGCATCCACAGGAAGCCTTGGATGGACTCTACCAGGATTTTGCCCATGCTGTTGTTTCACCCACGTCTCCTTCCTGATCAGGTCCCGAGATTCGGCTCTCTTCAGCTCCTGCTCAATGGTTAAGGATCCTGGCTGGGGGAATGGAAGTCGTCTTTGCAATTCAAGCCCCAGCATTTCCTTTTTGGTCCAAGAAATGCTTTTAATTTGCATCTGTTTTCCTCCCCAGGCCTCCTTCCTGCTCGGATGTTTACATGGGCGGAAGTTTTCTGCATATTGCTTCCACGGCTCTTCATAGCCCTTCTAAACCACGCTGCCCACGCTGACCTTCCCCTTGTTTAGATTGCAGCGGGATGGGTTTCAGCTGCACTTTTCTCAGCAGTTCGTTAGCTGTATCTCCTTAAGTCCAAACTGCACGAGGAGAAGCAGGGCTCTGCCACAGAGTGATGCTCTCCATCCCCGACACCCCATCGGAGATGCACAAAGCAAGGCAGCCAAAAGCCCCCACCGTCTGGGCCTGCTCCCAAGCTCAGAGAGGACAAGAGAGAAACCTCAACGGGCTTAGGAGAGATGCTAGTACAGTGAACATCTTTTGTTCTGAAATGCATATCCAACTTGCTCATCCAAAAGACAATCATATTAATAATAATAATCATATTAATAATAACAAGAACAAACAAAAACAAACAAGGGCTATTTTTTCCCATTTAAGTCGATGACAACTTCGCTGCTAACTTCAACTGGGCTAAGCCACACGACATTGCTTTTTGATCCTTAAAAACTACAGGCCCTTCTTTCTCTGCAGGCCTGCAAGCGAGGAACCGGGGGGTCGTAAACAGAAGGGCCTTGCGTTCATAGCTAAAAGCAGCTCAATGCTGCCGTTCATAAATAACTCGCTGTGAATTATTCAGTGTCCTCCCAATGCGTGCACACACACACTGCAAGCTGCATTGCTCATTGCTTACTTCTCGGTTTTTAGTTGGAAACTGCCGCTCCGGCACAGCTGAGGTTAAACGCTTTGTTTCACTCGACAATGTGAATGAACTTAAACTTCTTCAGCAGAAAGAGGAAAATGTTTTTTTTTTTTTTTTGCTTAAAAAGTATCTATCTATATTATTCCAGTACTTGCTTTTCCAGAAACCACGTAAAAGTAAATGAACAACTGGGCAGATATTTGAACCACAACCCTAGCTTGCCTATTGCATCTGGGGTCCAGAGCATTTATGAAAGCAGGAGGAGGGAGGAAAGGGAATTGAGATCATCTTAATTTGAAATTCACATATATTTTTACATCTGCTCTGAATTAATCTTTTCAGAGTTCTGGCTTTCATGTCAAGGAGTAATTGCTTACAGACTTCGATTTGCAAGACAGAGTTTGAATAAGCTCTCAAGTGAGATATATAAAAAAAAGCACCCAAGAATGCTCTTACAAAATGAAATTGGAACCACAGCACATGCACCCAGCAAAAGTAGTCGTTGGAAACAAAACCGTTTCAGTTTAAAGGGTTTTTACCAAAAAAAGAGGCCAAATAAACCCACTGTATCCACCATTTAAGAGGCAGAGATTTGACAAAAAATATTGCAAAATGAGCTCAGGAGCTAAATAAAAGAGGAAAGTCCTGTAGGTCCAGCCCTTCCATCAGCACACATTTATAATGCTTTTAGAAAACCATGCAAGGCTGTAGCTTGGGGTGGATACATCCCAATGAGGGTACAACGCCTCGGCCACTATAAAGCTGACTCACAACACAGTATGACAACGCAGCCTCCTCAAATATTTTTATTGCAACAGCTGTACTCCTCACTCGGACCATTGCCTCATATTTTTTTTAGAAGAGACAGAAAACTGATTAAAGTTGCCAAAAGTGTTCCCACTTTTAGACACCAGCAGGCTGCTCTCTTAACTGTTTAAAGCATCTCAGGCTGAATTTTTCCAGGGAAAATTGCAATGGTTCTGCTCATCCTAAGAATGGGGTTAGGAATCAAGTGCACCGCTTGGCCTGTATTACGATGAGTCTGGCTTGCTTTTTCATAAAAGCTCCCACATCTCTATGCTGTAAATCGGGACCATGTGGGACCATGACATCTGGCAGAGGTGGCTTGTGCATCACAGGGATATTCCTCCGACATCCCTAAGATCTTCCCAGGACTTTTTTAAACTTTGCAGCTCCCTCATGCTCCAGGGAGACTTTTTCCATTTGAAATGCTGAAACGCTCCTGAGATTCTGCCCAACACGGGCATGCCCCATCCCGGAGCAGAGCAGTGGCTTTCCCTGCAGCTGCAACCCAGGGCTGCTATAAGCCTGGGACACGATTAAAAACGCACAAGCACAACAAGGCTAAAGTCAAGCTTCTCTGGGCGACCTTAATCCTGGCATCTGCAAACTACAGCGCACTTGTAAGTGTAATAACACGCATCTAACAGCATGTAGTTAGCAGGAGAGCTGCTGAACCACACGGTGACTTTAAACCGGGTTATACATCTTTGACAGCATACACCCGTGTAGTCAACATAAAACCACACACACTTATACACACTTACTTCACACACTTCCTTCCTATTTTTGCATCTATGGAAAATGACAGACGTGCCGATTGCTGGCGTGACACACACACGTACACGCACACACTTCTTTCCTTTCTATTTTTGCGACTATCAAAAAGCGACAGACGTGCCAATTGCTGGTGTAACAGAGTAGTCAGGTATTAAAGATAACTTGCCAGCCAATTAAAGACTCTGACCTTAACAGGAGGGCATCTTGGCATCTCACTAGGATACTGATCTGATCCAAGTGCTAACGAGATGTATGTTAGCTCTCCCCCATGGAGCTGGAGCCTTTCACGCCACTAACCTTACTCAGAGGATGCTGTAAACACAATATGTTAATCCAAGGAGAGCAGAAGTATTTAAAAAAAAATCAATTTGGTTATATCACTGCATTCATTAGACATTTAAAAATAACCCCTGCTCCTTTATTTCCATATGATAGCAAAAAAAATACTAAAAGGCCCCGAATCTGGAAAGACTTGGGCACATACAGGGATGAAGTTCCCCAAATGAACCTGCTAAAGCAAGGTTGCACCCCGAATCCGTTCTTGGAAACTTTGGATCGATGCGTTCTGGCTCCCTGTGGGACTGCTTTTGGGAGTAAGAGCACACATTTGCAAGACGGGATGTGAAAATCTCCAGCTTGCTATAAACTCAGCGACATTTAAAGAGCAACGCCGCGGTTAAAGCAGCTCATCTACCAGACTTCCAGCACCCATACCGGCTTCAGCGGTTTTCACGCTTTGATCTATTATGCAGGAGCGGATTTCAAAAGGCCTCTCTTCTTCGCCCTCTTACAGAGCGCTTTCCCGCAAACATCTCGATTGTTTCAAAGCACATCATGAAACTGAGCTTCACCATCCAGTTCAAAGCCCCTTCCCTTCCCCCCCGCTTACAGCTAGCCGGACAGCTATCGATTAAAATGGCAGCACCATGAACCGACAGCGATGTTTGGCTCAAATCCTGCTCCAAGCAGTGAGCTCTCGTGCTGATGCCAGCAGGGCTGTTTGCCCACGAGGGTCTGGACAGGTACCGCAGACAAGCCTCCGCGACAGCTCAGCCTGGAGAAAAGTTTTCCTCCCGGCGGCACCGATGCTGTTAAATTTCAACTCCCTGAAATCGCGCAGAGGAAATGACTAACATTCTTGGAAAATGAAGCCACTCGCAGTTTCTCCAGCACCACCGACTAATCCCGAAAACTGCACCCCGTGGCACTCCGGAGGAGCTCAGGCAGGGAAATCCCGGGGGGCACACGCAACCCGACCCCCCAGAATCGAGGCCCGGGTGTCTAGAGCGGCGAGGGCGATCGCCCGGCTTTCCCAACGCCTCTGAGGTTGACAAGTGACAACGAGGAGCAAAACCCAGCGGCCCCCCAACCGCCTGGACCACCGCCGCGCCGGACGGACCCTGCCCGCCGGGTCTCTCTTGCGACGGGCAACTCTTGCAGGCCGTTGCGCCCAAGCGGACCCGCTCTGCACCCCTCGAGTCCATGCCCGGCCGCGCCGGCGGGCCCGGGGCAGCGCGGCGAGAGCTGGACGGGACCTCCGGCCTCCCAGCTCGAGGCCAGCACCCAGCGCGCCTCGCCCCTGAGGGGGCATCCCGCCTGGTGCCCGGGACAGCCAGGTCCGGAGGAAGGCGACGCCCTGCCCATGGGTACCAGTGGGACCCGGGGG
>NW_017728947.1:112449326-112476128 GCF_001723895.1 Crocodylus porosus | reverse complement strand
GGGGCGGGCTTCACCCCTCAGGCTGGAGGGGGGCGGGGTGCCCCTCTCCTCACCACAGCCCCCGTGCCAAAATCCAACGTAAAAATTCATGGCGATACCGAGCAGCTAGGTTTTTGTGAGGAAAAACCATCTCTAACGCCAAGCTTCGGGGCAAGAAGTGAGGGGCAGGCAGGGCTGTTGCCCCGTGGCCTGGGGGCACCTGGCCCTGCGGGCTGGGGGAGGCTGTAGGCCCAGGCAGGCTTCGCCCTCGCCGGTTCCTAGCTACAGGGTCATGCCCCGCCGCTCAGGGCCGGGCCCGGGCCACATTCAGGGTCCGAGAGGAATCCCAGCTCGCGGGGATGTTGTTCATGAGGGCAACTCGATTTTTGGAAAAAAAAAGTCAAACGTAAAGAAATCTCCGCTTGCGAGCTTTTGGGCAGGAATTTAGGGTCAGGGAGGAATTTTACCTTACGGTCTGGGGGGGCATCTACACCTGCGTTGATGCGTCTGATGCAAGCTTGTGGACAGGCTGCACCCCGACAGGCTCCTGGCGAGGGGGTGCCCACCGCTCAGCGCGGACCCGCGGCAAGTTTAGGGTCTCGAAGGAATTTTACCCCCAGGGCAGGCTGGTACAAACGTGCATCTGATGCTGGGGGTAGGCTGTAGCCGTGTCGGTCTAAGGACCCCGGGTTTCTGGGTGCATGGTTGTGCCCCTCTGCTCAGGGGCAGACCCAGGGCAAATTTGAAGTCAAAAGGAATCAGAACTCACAGTGATCTCTTTCATTAGACCAACTAGATCTTTGCACGATAAAAAAAAAAAAAAGATCTTTAATTGCAAGCTTTTGGGCAGGACTTTAGGGTCAGGAAGCAATTTTACCCCGTGGTCAGATTGGTACAAGCTGGGTGCATCTACGCACTTATTAATGAGTCTCAGACACCAGCAGACAAGGGTCTTTGGGTAAATCGGATATCTTTCATTACACAGACTCTTAGGACACTGCACATTTAGTTTACTTCTTTAGTAAAACTCTAAATGCACACACAGGACCTAAAGTTACTGCACAGTAGTGCTGGCATGGTTATTTAGTGACGCTTGCAGTGCATTAACTTAATAGCACTGTGCAGTAGGCTACGAGCACAGCTTTTGCCAGGACATGCGACAGCGCAGGGTTATTACACCACTGTGCAGTAAGCATCTTGTGTAGATGCACCCACTGGGGAGTTTTGGCTCGTGTGCTAGGGGCATGGCCTCTGCCTGGCATCTCTTGAGCGCGTATCAACAACCATTTATAGCAGCGGGATGTTGGCTGCTGCGGCTCCCTGCTTTCAGGATGGCAGGTTCGGGTGCGAGGTCCGTGCTGTGTCAGGGCTGATGGTGGTCTCACGAAGCATTCTGATCATGGGTTTGTACAGGATGGTTCGGATGGGGATGAGCCTGCCTTGAGCTAGACCCAGCAACCTCAGGAGGCCCCTTCCAGCCCTACTGCTCTATTAGTCTATGACAGGGGCAGGCAATTATTTCGGGCGGAGGGCCGCTTACTGAGTTTTGGCAAGCCATTGGGGGCTGCATGACAGGCAGTCAGGGGCAGATATATATATATATTTTTTTTTAGGGACCTCGCGGGCCAGATGGAATGGCCTGGCAGGCCACATCCGGCCCCTGGGCTGCGTTATGCCCACCCTTGGTCTACAACTTCCTGCCTCATTATCATGTAGGAGTCAGTTTAAGCTCAATGCAGATAGAAACAACCACTGGAATGTGCACAAAATTTGTATATCAATTTAAAAAAAACCCAAAACACACACAATACAACGTACCAGGCAAAAAAAATAGTCAAAAAAAAATTGGGTCGTTAGTCCTGTAGTCATTAGTTAAGTGTACATCTCATTCAGAACCATAAGGCAAAATCTAGTCCTCTTGAGTGACTCCATAGTACCTCCAATACCTTCCTGTCAGTCATTTCTACACTCCAGTTAATAGTACCACACTGGAGTTAGAGTTACAAAGTCTTCAGGGCTGTGAAATAGCCTTTCCTGAAAACCTCTCCCCTGACACAGCAACATTGCAGGGGGAGAAAGAAAGATAGTTTGAATAGTGAAACTCCAGGCCCATTAAGAAGGAGAGGGGTGTTCACATGGGTGGAGTAGAGAAAGATTAGCAGAGATCAGGGAGATAAGCCATGAAGTCAGCTGATCCCCTCAGCACTGCCGGAATAGAAATGTCACTGCCTCTCCCAGCTGCAGCCGGGGGAGGAGAGGAGAGGTGTCCCTTAGCCCCAACAGTCACCACTCAACCCCTTCCCCAAAAAGTCATCCAGACCCCAGCACTTCCCAGTCACGACCCATCTGGAGATGGTCTTTCCAGAGGCTCAGCAACATCACCCTTCTGGAGACCACCCCCCAGCAGCCAGCTAGAAGGCCTACAGCAATACCCTTGGGCAAGCTGGGCCCGAGGCCCTAGCCTGGCACTGACTCACTTGGTGGTGCCATGGGCACATCACTTTGCCGCTCTTCCGCCTCTTTGTCCATCTTGCCAGGCAGCGATGCTTTAAGGGCATGGGCTGTTCCTCACTGTGTTCATGGAGTGCCTAGCATCACCTTGCAGCCTGCCGTTGGGGATGGCTCTGCTTTGAGCAGGGGGTTGGACTAGGTGACCTCCTGAAGGCCCTCCTAGCCAACTTTTCTAGGATCCTATAACTGAATGCCCGAGGCACTAAGAGGGAAGGGCTGGAGAGGTAGTTTGGATGGACAAAGCACACTGATACCAAACCAGCTCCTTGTGGGGAGCTGGAGCAGGAAGAGAGGAGATGGGATTACCCAGGGAGGTGCTTCATTAGACATGGTACAGGTTCAGGGGCAACCTCCCAGCTGGCTTGTTTGAGCTCTCAGCTGTTCAGAGGCAGCAAGGTGGAGGCAGGTGTGGGTCTCTGGATCAGCATGCCCATAGGTTGGAAAAGATCACAGGGCAAAGGATGTGTCAACTGCAGCACGAACAGCTCAGCTCTCATGTCTGCAATTCTCAGGACAAGAGGACAGGCAGACCTGCCCAGTCATCTGCACCCCCTGCAACTCGTCCCCCCACCCTGCCACGGCACCAACATCCTCGACGGATGGGTTCCCCACGGCAGCTCTCCGGGGCCTCTATCCACAACCATCGTACAAATAGCAAATCGTTCTGGAAGGTCTAATCCAAAGCCCAGCAGAGTCAGTGCAAGTCTTGTCACCGATGCAGGCTTGGATTAGGTTTAACGTCTCTGGCCGCTCTCTGAAAAAGCCTCTGTGCAGCTGGAGTGATAGGTCTGGCTTTCATGTGGAGACGGGGGGTCAGGACTCGGAGCGAGGGTTAAGACTAATGCTCGGCCGTAATCCAAGAAGAATATCCCCTCCACTAAAATTGTGGCTACCGCGAGGGGAAAAAGCACATAAAGTGACTTAAACAGCGTGCAGCAGGCAGCACGGCCGAGAGCGCAGGCCTTGGTGGGAAGAGAAACGCTATGTCCCTTTGAAGAGCAGGAGCAATTTAGGTGTAAGCTGCATTTCCTCTTTTCATTATGCTTCCAGGAAATGTACAAATCCAGGCAGCCCCATGTGGTCAAAGAGCTCCGACTGCCTTCTTCTGCAGACGGTCAGTGTGTTTAGGACGGGGCAAATCTCCACCTGCTCCCATTAGAGCTGGGGGGGGAACGAGACTCTCTCTTGCAACACAAGCATTAGATCAAGTACCACCTATGCTCAGCCTCATTAATTTACGGGTCTGTATACAGAGCTAAAAAAACACAGGCGTCAGTCTCTTTTTATAGGTGACCCAGGCCTGGAACAGCAATAATGCTGTAACTTGGCAAAAAAGCAGCCTGGCAGACCCATGAGGAGCATACTGCTCTGCAGGAACGTGCGCAAGGATGGCCTCAAACAAAAGGCTACTCATGCCTCACCTGGGGTTTCCAAAATAATTGTTTTAAGCAGCCGAGGTGACAAAAACCGTCAATCTATTGGGTTTTGATGAGAAAGCAGTCGTTTGTTTGCAAGCCAAAGTGAAGAGCAGCTCCACTGAGAATGCATTTCTGCTCAGCTCTTAAATCTGTTCCCCAGCTGGGTAATTTGTGCACAAGTGAACAGTGCTCAAAGCAGAAATCAAAGATGCTGCCGTCTCATCAGGGAAGAAACCATCATCCTTTCTACCCCCTTCTCCCACCTTGATCCAGGCAGTGCTGCGCCATGGGAAAGCATTGCTGCTCCGCCTATCCTTAAGTATGCTCAGCAAGTTAAATCCAGGGGATTTAAGCATGCGCTCCAATGCTGGGTGGCATAAGGATGCATTTCTTGACTCGGGGCCTCATTTTAGAGGCAATCCCATTACTTTTCAAGGAAGCTACTTGCACTATCGAGGTGCTGAACAATGTGAACAGATTGAGACAAAAGTTTATTCAACTAATCCAACTTCACACTGTATGAAGTTGTAAGGGAAGCAACTGCCCCTCATCATACTCAGCTTCAAAGGGGCATCGTTAACAAAATGACAATTTAATCGTGCATTGCGAACACAGGACGCATTTTTTTGCAAAACGACTCCCCCACGCACGTGGCGAGTACAAATACTGTCTCTGTCTTGTGGCCCTACTGAGAGCGATCATTTATTTTATCTCCATTTACAGACTGTTTTAGGGCTTGCGCTTAAAATGAACAATTAGTTGTTGCCAGTCAGACATCTGAAAGAAGGCGCAGTCTGGATTTTTCTGTGCTGCCCGGGACTAGTGCCTCATCATCACTAAATTGCTACCTTTGGAAAAAAGAGTGTGATGCCTAATAGAAAGGTTATATTTCATATGAAAAGGTCAATGAGCTCTGCTTAATATCTTGGAACATAAACATGGTTTCTAAGCCTGCCTTTTCCAGAGCATTTACCTCCTTTGCACTTGCACATTTTACACATTATTAAATATTGCCTTTTCTGAGGTTAGGAAGTTGTGCTACAGAGCTAAAAAAAAAACCCCCCAGAGATGAGATAAAGCAAATGAAAGATCACTCGATAGGATGGATAATTTTCTGGGTTTTTTTTCTTATCTCCGCTTACACAGCGTGGGAGGTAAATATAAACACTTATTTTTACATACGCGTGTGGCAGTTTGTGGGCCAGATTCTCAGCGTGTCGGCACAGCTCCGAGGCCAACAGAGTTACAATTAGTCCTGGCTGCTAAATACCTCCCTTTACGTAGGCAGAAAGAAAAACGTTAGTTGGCTTATCTGGGTTTTTTTTAGTTTAAAAAAATAAATAAATAAAAGCAACACTCAAATAGCATATCCCTTCAATAATTCCGGAACAAATCTCATTAGAAACAAGGAACAGGAACAGAGGGGAAAATGCAATCAATTTAACTCTGTGGACAAGACTGATCAGAGTTAATAGCTCTTCTAGGCAAACTTTGAAAAGGCAGCCATTAATACGGCTGAATACATCATTTACTTAAAATACACAGAAATATTTTCAAACGAGGCTATATTTACATTAACAAAAATAGGACGTAGCAGCTGTTATTCTACATTATTGTCAATCAAGTTTCTTCTATAAGAACCATTCAGTAATAACATTTTTGAGGGCAGGAAAGCGTGTATGGATGCATAAGCCAGCTCATCTTCTATGTAATATTCCCTGTAATTTTGTCTAAAAGAATAACATTGTAAACAGTGTAAGAATAGGAACTGAATTCATCTTCCTACGAGTGGCAAGTTAGAAAAGAGTGCACCAACATGAATGTCACTGGAAACCCAGGATGAACCAAGGTGTATTTTAAGTTTGTGATGGGTCAGATCATGATTCATTAATATGGAATAGTTTTAGTAGTATCGCAAAGCCCCCTCCAAACCTTCACTTCTGAAGTACTTGGCTTTTAAGATTTTTTTTTTTCCATAGCAAAGTTTTACTCAACAGGCATGATACTACAGAGTCATTAGTTATTTTAGTCGACAGAAGGCAGGGTAGATTTGCACCTTGTGGACTAACTAAATTAGATATGCATAAGCTTTTGGAAGCAGCAGCTCACTTCAGATGCTACAAGGGGCCGCTCTGCTTCCAGCAGTCGAGTAGAAAGCGGTGGTTAGGATATCAAGGGCAGGAAAAATGAGGGGTTGCTAACCAACTGATGGACAGAGGGGTTATAACAGCTAGTCTAGTGAATGGGATAAGTAAAAATAAAATCAAAATAAATAAGAGAGTCAGTAGTCTTGGTTTGGATCCAGAGTGTCAGACATATAGCTCATGCACTGGATCTCATCCAGCCCCCTCCCCAGCTGCCTGCAGAGCCAGGCTGGACCCTGCACACGGGCTTTGGGGCCGATCCAGCTCAGGCCATACCAGAGCCAGCACACAAGGCTGTCCGCACAGTGCAGCATGTAGTACCTGCCCTGTGCCAGTTCTTGTGCCCCAGACAGTGCCTGCAGCACTAGGTCCAGGCCACACGCCCTGTGCGCCAAGTGTTGGCACCTCCGGGGCTCGAGCTGTAGGCAGTGCACAGGCTAGACCCAGTGCCGTGAGCACTGCCCATGCCCCAGGGAGCTGGCATGGGGCATGCACTTCACGGGGCATGCCGCAGCATCAGCCCTGCCCACTGGCTCCTGGGCCGGTCAAAATTAGGTCCCAGGCCATCCCTGCCTGCTGGTGCCAGCCTCCAGGGCTGCCTGATGGAGCACTGCTCCATGCCATGAGCAGCCCCATCCAGTACGTGAGCTGTATGTCTGACACTCTGGGTCCAAACCAAGACCACCCATTTTCTTATCCCGTTTCCTAGACTAGTTGATATTAATCCACTGCAGGACAGAGGGGTTAACTGCTTTATTTTCCGCTCTCCTACCCACCCTGCCTCTCCCAGCACTGCCCCCTCATTTCTTTTCCTGCCCTTTGTATCCTAGGCCACTGCTTTCTACTTATCCACTCCCTTTCTGCAGTCCTAGAGCTTGTGCAGCCAGACCTGGCCCGCAGACCCACATTTGGCCTGTGGGGCTGGATGAATTTGATGCCTCTGCTTTAGACCACGCTTAACACAATCCAGTCTGGGGAGGATTCCTTGGACCACACTTTCCCACTCAAGTTGGTTTCTAAAGTTTTGATGTCAGCGATGGTGCAAGTGTCCTGCCACAAGCGTGTCTGTCTTTTGGCGTGACTGTCATACCAGTGTTCATTCACCCGTTCATGTAGGGATCAGCCCATCTGTCCACCGTAGATAACAGTGGGGCACTGCTAGCGAGTGGCATTGCCAGAGGAGCAAGCAAATGAATGTGGTGCGTCATCCTCCATGCAGTTTGGTCCAGTGATGGTGCGGTCTGCGTGGATGAGGGGGCACGGCTAGCATCTGGGTCCAAAACCTGGTCTGGTGAGACTAGGAGCTGGGTAGTCTATTCGCCATACCCCATCACCTGGTGTAGATCCTGCACAGACTGGACCGTGGTATGTGTGGTCTAAACCAGGACCACAGATTTTTATCCCATTCCCTAGACCAGCTGTTATCACCCCTCTGTTCCTCAGTGGGTTAACTGGTTTGTTTCCCTCCCATCTACCCTGCCTCTCCCAGGATTACCCCCTTATTTCCTCCCCTTTATTCCAGCCACTGCTTTCCATACATGCAATAAAGCAAGCTGCTGCTTACAAAAGCTAGTGCATCTCCAATTTAGTTAGTCTACAAGGTACAAATCTACCCAGCCTTCTGCAGAATACTACAGCAATGAACTCCTGGGGTTTATTTCCTTGCACAGGAACAACTGCCTGAGTTTTGCCTCTTCTATCATTACAATTTAATATTTGTATCCTGGTCTTAGGGAGACCTTTAAATCAACACTTTGGAGGCATGTGCAGTGCTTTGCCCACCATGACTCTGCCTGCCTCAGAGGACTAATTAAGTAATGACATATTTTTAGTCTAAAAGCCAGCAAACGGCCACACTCGGTAGATCAGCGCACTTGACAATACAGGAGCGCAGCATGTAGCGTGCCAAGAAGCTGAATTATCACCTTGTAGCAATTAATCCACTTTTATTTGTACCTAAATTATAACATGCTCTTTTCTTAGCAATAATCCAGGTGACGCATCAGAGGGGGTGGAATACGTATGTTCCCGGTTGTAGTCGAACACTGACGTGCTCATCCTGCTGTTCTTAAGCTCCCCATACCTCCTTCGCCAGGGGCACGTATGGTCTTAAAACTAACCAGAAGTGTTCAACACCTCCTCCTGGAAAAGGGGCTCAGGCGATATCAGTGGCTTCCCTGGAGCATGCACATCGGCCCTAGTCAGCAAAGCACCATGGTTAGAGAAACAGCTGCAGCAATGCGATTCCCCACACCAGTCCTTTGAAGGAGCTTCAAGATGCTGGGTGCATCTACACGAGACGTTTACTGTGGGGTTGCCAAATTAGCTTCACAATAAAGTCTCAGTGTCTACGTATTTGGCCCTATTAGGCTGCAGTAAACTCATAAGTGCCACTGTAGATTAGCACTTGTAAAACACAAGTACTATCCTGCAGCGGCGTTATTTAGTGCACTGCAACATATGGAAACGCTCAGGAGCCTGGATGGGGCACGTGGGTGCTTCAGTACAGGAGCTGCCTGCTGGGTAGCCCCACACTGGAGCACCCTCGTGCCCCAGCCAGCCCCTCCGCAGCATGTTGAGCCAGGTTGGAGTAGTCCCAGCCTGGCAGATTGACCCCCTGGGATCCCTGCCAGCCAGGGCTGTGCCGCCGTCCTGGGCGCACGTGTAGTCTCAGCACCCAGGAGCGTGAGACTCCAGCATGATCTGCCCCAAGCTGTATATGCGCCCACCAACTGCCAATGGACCTGCCCATACTGGTCATATATATCCCTGAATATATCCCCAGATAGCATAGCATGTGCCAGTTCACACTACAGCAGCATATCTCTTCACATAAACTGCTCTCTATAAATATACCTGGGGGAAGAGACACCAGTGAAGGACAAGAGCTATTTAAGCAAGAGGACTGTTTTGGCACAAAGACTAATGACTACACATTTAGGCAGGAAATTGGAAGAAGATTTGGGACCAGAGAGGAGTGAGGCTCTGGAACAGCCTTCATCCAGGAGTAGGGAAACTGGTTTTGGGGAGGGGGAAATGAGGAGTTTATGGATAATTATTTGCAGCAGTAGCAAGGGGCCTCTTCTATCCTACATCTGATATACATGGGGTCTGTGGCATGGCATAGATATACCCATACATGTCTCACAGAAAAATACAGCCAGTGTTCATTTACCTATTGGCCTCTCTGCTGTGACCTCCAGCAAGTGCTGGGTCTGGTGGGCCAGCCTTTCCCAATCTCCAGTCTTTTACAGTGTTAGGTCAGACGCAGAGAGCCAACAAGGGAGAAATGCCAGATTTAAGGAAGTAAATGTGAACCATCAGAAGTTCATTAACATCCACCCAGCCCCTGGGTTAGTATTTGGGGCAGCTGCGCTGGCGAGACCAAGAGCCCTTTGTAATCATGATTGCTGGGGACTGCGATTAGAAACCGAGTCTGCACCATGGGGAGTGATGATGGGGGAAGACAGCCTTGTGCCATGCCACGTATGCAGCAAGAGAGCCCGATATCGCACGGCAGGAATAGGCATGCAAGAATCATAACCCTGCTAGAAAATAAAAAAAAAAAAGAAATGCAGTCCAAGTGTAGCCTCCTTCACCTGCTGAGGGGGCGCGCCTAGTGACCACTCTGGGGGCGAGCTATATGAGGAGGGTAGGACTTGCTGCAAGAGCTAACCTAGGTCCAATCAGTGTTTGCACTGAATAAATCACTATTGAATACCTTCCACTACTAGGCCTCTTTAGAGATGGGGAAACCAAGTCACATAGAGGAAAAGCAACTTGACTAAGGGCATTTAGTGCCAGACCCAAAACATAGGTCTCCTGGGTCCCAATCCAGTACTCAGTCCAGTAAGACATACTGCCTCAACACTAGAGACAACAAGAGACTGGTTCCAACATCAGTGCAAGCAGGATGGGGCTGCGTGGCGTAGTCAGTTGATATACACCATTTTCGTGGGCCTGGGCTGAGCCAGGAGCATGTTTAATACAATTGAATGCAGCTGGGTTTATGAACACACGCCTAAGCATCATCTTAATGAGGTTTCATCATTATAAATCTCTAGCCTGGCTGGTACCCATTATAAATGGCCTCCCATAAATGGGTATGCTACAAATAAAAAGGAATAAAACATGATTTTTGCAAGCTTTATTTGCACCGAGGATGTATTAGCAGAGCCTCTCTGAACAACAGCCAAATCATAGCCAAGGGTCAGACTCTTCTTGCACCCGCATAACTCCGTTGGTTTTTGCAGACCTGCTCCTAATGTCAGCGGGGGCAGGATTGGCAGCAAGGCTAACGTGACTGTTTATTGGTCTTGGCAGCAGAGACAAACGTCTTGGTTTCTGATGCCATTAAACCTTACTGAAAAAGCCTTGCATGGACCATACAATAAAAGAGGAGCACTATTGGTTTGGGGGAAATGAACAGTTGCCCTCTATCCAAACCTCGACACAAAGCAACAGCTTTCTTAGCTCACCAAAGGAAGGAAGAAAACCTACAACCAGACATGGTTGCTACCAAGTCTTAATGATGAGCAAGGGGCATTTTTTTTCCCCCTAGGGATTCTGACTAAGTTCTTCTGAGCAAAAGAAGTGACATCTCGGTACAATGTGTGCAGCCTCAGAGACAAAAATCAGCCCTTAAGATAGCAGCTTCTATTGAGACCAGTGCTGTGCTGGTGCTAGACACGGGTATATTTGGGGAAGGACTCCCCCAAGTTCCTGTGAGGACAAAGATCTCACAGCAAGTAGAGGATGGAGGAGGCCATCCACACACAGACACATTATAGTTCGTGAGAAAGCGTAGCAAGGAGAGGAAGAAATGCTATTGTCAACTACTGTCCTGCTCAGCGTGGAAGAAGGCACTGTCTACAACCAACCATCACAGCCCTAAGGGCTAATAAGAGATTTACAGTCTGCTGATGCAGGGGTTAAAGTCTTTACAGGCCCAGATGGGGAGGGAGTCATTCTCTGCTTAATATTTTTAAGAAGCCCTTTGGACTATGCAAGAGCTAGCATATGCATTGGGTCACAGTGGAAGGCATTTGCTAAAGAGAAAACTTTGGCATTGCTTGGTCCCCTCTGGCCAGCATCATTATATTCTGTCCCTAGACAGATCAGCTATCCATTTTCTGAAGACATAACTAAGCCTTTGACTTAATCAATAGTGTGCACATGGTGCAATGTGGAGACATGCATGTGCTGTCTCATACGTACACCCCTCTTCATCCATTAGGGAAACTTCCCACTGCCGTTAGTGCCCAAGCAAAGCACTCAGGATTGAGGCACTCAGGTGCCTCCACAGAGGAGGGATGCTGGATGCCTTGCCATGACACCCACCTCCAAAAAACAACCCCACCCCCACCCCCCAACTGCAGGCTTCTTTTACCATTCAAAGCACAGAGTGCATCACTAAACCCCCCCAGGACAGCAGATACATTTTAAGAAAGCAACCGATATGTGCCCCTTGCCTCATATACATCCCAAAATATTCTTGCAGGAACATTATTCCTAATCTCACCCGCTGCCAGAACTACCCTTTACTCGGGCACAGAATCTACCCATTTACTTGGCCAAATGGAGAACAGCCTCTCTGGATATGTACTTATTGAGGAAGGATATGTCTATAGAGAGGAAGCCCATGGAGCAGACTCCAGTCAGAAGCCTCTGCACATCTTCAAGGCACTTGTTAAAGCCAGCCCATCAAATCCCTCCTCCCTGCTGCAGGGCTCCACAGTGATGCATGCTAGGCTGCAACTGGTTTATTCCCAACAACTGTATGTACCCCACAGCCAGCTCCTCCTTGATAACTTTATCAAGCTCTTTTCTGCTTCACCAGGCTGTTCTCTTATCCTGAAGTTTTGCTTTGAGTCCCAAACAGATCCTAGCAAAAAAACAGAGCAAGGGGTTACTAATGGGGTCCTGCTCAGATCCAGCTACTGCTTCTGGCCTCTTTTTGCATCAGTCAAGGCCTGGGACAACTCATGTCCATCTTGTCTCTGGCACAGGACCTGCTCCCAGGCAGCATAGCACTACTGGGAGGCTGATTTAGTCCTGCCCCTTTGCAAAACACCCCCCTACCCCACCTCCACTGGTGCCCTCCCAGCCCTTAGGGTACCCCCTGTATCTGCTTTCTCTCACAGCTTTGCCTGGAAGGAGCTCCTCTCTCTGCACCCACCCAGGCCAGACAGCTGACTCTAGCCCCAGTACTGGGCTCGCCTATTACTCTCACTCCACCTCCTTGCAGCCACCTGCCTCCAATCCTGTTGACCAGGCACAGGGCTTTCTACTTAGGCAATTAGCTTGTTCTTCCATATATCCCCCTGTGGCCTTCTGACCTTCTGCTCTTGTGGCTAACCTGAAGTTTTGCCTCTTTAGGCTACAGCTGGTTAAACCCTAAAGGCTCCCCTGCTCCACTCTCATCTCTCTAGGGTAATAGGGTTACATACTCCACTGGCAGAAGCTGGCACCACGCCGGGACATCTGCCTTCCATTGTCATGGTGCCCCATGTCCCCATCTCCTATTGCAACCAGTCAGTCACACTTCAGCTTTCCTGAAGCTAACTGTGATTTCACAATCAGTCCACTTCTCTCTGGAAGGCAGTTTGTGGATTGTATCGGCCATTAAAAAATGAGGCTGATTGAACCGGGCAGACTAGCTTTGCCATGCAGAAGGGTTGCACGCTTCCAGCTAAAGGTGCAATTCTGAGGTTGGCCACACTACCATATTTTTCTTGCAAACCACCCACACCTTTTCCCCATAAAACAGCTGCTGGAAATCAGTGTGTGCATTATATGTGAGAAATACAGTAAGAGCCATTTCTGCCCCTTGCTGGGCAAGAGGGAAAGTAAAATCTGCAGCTGCCCACCGGGAGCAGAACAAGGACTCAGTTACTCCAAGGAAAGATCTTTTTTCCTTCATTCTGCTTTTCAAAAGCAAGGTGCATGTTATATTCGGGGCTGTGTCGTATGTAAAGAAATATGGTATACAACCCTGCAAGCCTGATCTTGCATTCAGGGAGGTTTATTTTGGTATTAGATCCACTGGGAATAAATTTGAGCTAAACTGGAACAAGAGTGTCCACCCAGCTGTTTATATACATGTCGATTGTTTCTTTTAAGAACCAATTTAATGCGCATTGGTGCAATTTGCCCTTGCAGATAAGGCTGTTGTCGGTTCTTAGTTCCTGCAAAGCATCTAAAATAGGCAGCTTTTCCTGTCCACCCTCGCAGCTAGCACTCGTCAGACAGGCTGTCGTCAGCCTGCGTCTCAGCGGCCGCAACAGCCTTTCCTCTGGGACAAATGCAGGGAAGCCTCGCTCGGATGTGCCCCGAAGGCTGCTGCAGCCGTCGTCCTCCCAGCCAGTCACTTTGACCATGTCACTCCCTGTCACATCGCACTGAGCTGCTTGTTTTC
The DNA here is from genome assembly GCF_001723895.1 of Crocodylus porosus. Classification (NCBI taxonomy): domain Eukaryota; kingdom Metazoa; phylum Chordata; order Crocodylia; family Crocodylidae; genus Crocodylus; species Crocodylus porosus. Next base: position 112,462,659 of record NW_017728947.1, on the reverse strand, counting down.
ACTTCCAAGGCCCTCCCTGGCCTGTCCCCTTTCTCATCATCGTTTCTCACTCAGTATAAAAACATTATCTCATGCCCCCATCCTGCTAAACTCTCACAGGTTGGCTTCTTTTCAATGAACGCCCAGGTTTCTTCTCCCAGGCTGCCCCCTGCATTTGGGAGGGATTCATCCCCTGCTTTTAAACTCTCCTCTCCAGTGATACCTACAACAGGAATCGGGACTTGTGGTAGAGGTGACATCTTTTATTAGACCAACTAGATTTTTGCAAAAAAAAAAATCTTTAATTTTTTTTGCAAAATATACCTACAATACACTTGACAACGGTTAGGCCACCTGTGCGCCAAGACGGCCGCCTACATTGCAATAGTGTCTCATTGCTTCCTTGCACTCCTCTGCCAGTAACCATCTGTCGTGCATACTTATGTTTCAGGCTGGGACTGGCTTTTTTGTTCCAGGTTTGTACAGCACCTAGCACCGTGAGGTTGTAGTCTGTGGGCAGAGCTCCTGGATGATACAGAAAAAACTAATTGTTAAAGAAAATAAATGTTAGCCATGTTGTGGTCTCAAGCCCCGAGCCAGGTGTCTTATACAAGTTCTCAGTCCCACCCAGTTATGCGGAGGTCACTTGATGCAGGCAAAACTGTCTACAACCAGCTCATCCAAGCTGGCCAACATCACTTTATTGGAGAGAGTCCAGTGGAAGGCATTGAAAATGGTGAGGGGGTTCGGGCACACGACTGATGGGGAGAGGCTGAGGGAACTGGGCTTATTTAGTGTGGAGAAGAGAAGATGAGGGGGGATTTAACAGCCTTCAACTCCCTGCAGGGGTTTCCAAAGGGGATGGAGCTGGGGCTGTTCTCCGTGGTGGCAGATGGCAGAACAAGGAGCAACGGGCTCATGTTGCAGCAAAGGAAGTTGAGGTTAGATATTAGGAAAAACTCTGTCACTAGGCGGGTATTAAAGCGCTGGAACAGGTTGCCCAAAGAAGTGGTGCAATCTCCATCCTTGGAGGTTTTTGAGACCTGGCTAGACAAAGCCCTGGCTGGGATGATGTCGTTGGGGCTGGTCCTGCTTGGAGCAGGGAGTTGGACTAGATGTGACCTCCCGGGGTCCCTTCCAGCCCTCATTTTCTATGATTCATAATATTAGCAGGAGCCTTCCAGCCCTCATTTTCTGTGATTTTGTGGGGGAGCAAGAGGAAGCACAGGGCAGCCTTCCTTTCACACCCCCATTGCCTCTGCCCTGGATGCAACCCCCCCGGCTGGGCACAGGCGCTGGAAAGCCCAGCCCAGCCTTGAACAGGCGCCTGCTTCAGATTACAGGGGAAACTGACCCCGTCACCGAAACTTTGAGTCACCCATTCAGCTGTGTTTGAAGGGGCCGGTGTTGTTGACTTCGAGCTAACTTGTTAACTCGGGCTGGGGGTGAGATGAGAGCTGAGCGTGTCAGCTGCGGCTGCCAGGCCGATGGCAGGCGGCCACCCCAGCCTGGGCAGGAATGTCAGCAATGCAGAACCACCCACAGATCCAGGATCCGGGTCTCAGGGGGAGCTGGAAACAGGCTCCTGTCCTCTGCCTCTTGGCAGCGTGGAGCACGGGTCACATTCTCCAGGCCTGTTCTGCTCCACGTAGGGCACAGCTGGAAAGCTGCGACGCGCTGCTATGAACCACGGGGAGAGTCAGGGTTGGGCATTGGCTCAAATAGGTCGGCACATTCAACTCCATTCGGAGAGGCTCATAGACTCATTGAGAAGTCAGGCTGGAAGGGACCGCCGGAGGTCACATCTAGTCCAAACCGCCCGCTCAAGGCAGAATCATCCCTGTCCGAACCATGTTATACCTATTCCTACTACATAACTCCTTATCCAGCTACACAACCACAAAGCACGTTGCCTAAAGCCACCAAGGGCACCCTAACCTGTCACAGGTACTGCAGGGGGACAAGGTGGCTATCCATGTCCCACCACTGCAAGGTGCTTTTAATATACTTGAGAGATCCAAGGAAGAGGGCAATGTCAGAGAGGAAAGCAGTATCTTGAAGCCAGCAACATCCTGAAGTCAGCAACATTGCAGAGGAAGGCACAAACCCCACCGTCCGTATCAATCTGACCGGGGGCTAAAATTCCTTCCTAACCCTGATGTGGCAGTCGATCTGACCCCGACCCTATCAGCCTGGGAGGCCAGTATGTACCAGTAGGCAGAGACTAGCCAAATGCATTAAAGAGCTCCAAATGGATTTGCAGCATGATGTTAAACTGGTAGGAGAGGAGAGGAACCAAGATCCAGGCTGGGCTCAATAGAAAGGGGAGAAACACCCATGTGTCAGGTATCCAGGCTGTGGCTGTATTGGTCTAGAGGAAAAAGCAACCAGGGCTTGTGGCAGAGGTAATACCTTTTATTAGCTCAACCAGATTTTTGCAAAAAAAAAAAAATATATAGAATTTCTTTTTTGCGAAAATCTGGTTGATCTAATAAAAGATATCACCTCTACCACAAGCCCTGATTGCTAGAAACACCCAGGGATTTTTTAAACATGAATTCTTAATTCCTCTTGGTAGGAGAGTATTTCCAGTGCACCTGACTGAAGGTGGAAAGAGGGTTGGCACGTAGCCGCGGCGTGTTGTGCTGCCCAGCCATCGGTGTTTGCAGCTGTCTGGCATTTTAGATGCGACTTCAACCTCTCTCCTTCCCCCAAGGGCTATGCTACTGTGGTGTAGCTGCCACCTCCTGCTGTCCATGGGTAGCTGCCCTGGAGCAGCCAGCCTGCCAGAAAAGGATGATTTCTGCCTCCTGATCTCTGATCTAAACAGCAAATTGGTGGTGTGAACTGTATGTGACACCAGCCTGGCTGAGCACTGGTATGGGAGGAAGAGGGACAAGTTTTCAGGACCCGAAAGCCCAAAAGCAGCAGGAGCAGGCTCAGAATCACAAGCCAGATCAAAGCTCCCTCGATTTACTCCAGATAATTATCTGGCCTTGTATTTTCAAACCACAATACAATATGCTATTGGAGGAACCTGGCTGTCCATGCTAATAAGCTAATTAGAGGCCATTCCAACACATGCTCTTTAAAATCTGTGGCCAGGCCCTGGTCAGACATAACCTGAACCTGCCGCACTGAGATCAGCCACGCTCCCGTGATTGATGCGAGCCGGTGACCTGGGCGGCACAGCTATGCTGCGTGTTTACTTTTGGCCACTGACCTTGGCTGATGAAAGCAAACCCACGCGGCCAGCAGCTCCCGGAGACTCAGTGAGCAGGAAAAAGAACAAAATCCATCAGATCAAGTGTTTGTCACAAGCGATTTGCTCAGAGTGCTCCCTGCGCTCTCCAGCCGGCACGGAGGAGCTGCCGCTGCTTGGGATGCTCCCTGTGACAGCTCACTGGGAGAGGCAAAAGGACTGTCCTCTGGACACCACTCCCCTTACTAGGCCAAGTATCCCCCGAGAAGGACAATATGGGTGACGCCAGGCAGGGACCACTTCCATTCCCCTCAAGTCGACCAGGGAAAAATACAGTAACTTGGAGATAGTTGGAGTCCCATATATGCTGCAGCCCTAACCGCATGCATATATGCACAAAGGGCACCGTTGAGGTTTTTGCCTCGTGAAGACACAAGAGGTCTGTGGATCCACTCCCTCTCTTCCAACCCTTTCTCCTGCCGTGGCATTTGGGGTGACGACCAGGGGGCTTTAAACCCGAGCGGAAGAAAAGGTGGCTTCTGGGGGACTTGCTCAGGAGTTCACCCAGCGGTATGATGCGACTTGCCATGCTGCATCTGTCCCTGTGACGTGTGCCTTCCTGGTAACACACCACGTCACACTCAGCATCACTGGGACACCAGGAGAAACCCAAGGGAGATCTTCTTGGAGGCGAATGCTTCTAAATTGAGCTATTCTGGACTAGCTCTGGAGGCCATGTGGCCACCGGGGAGCAGGGCCCTTGCTGTGAAGAAGAGTTGATGGCCCTTTCTGCCCTGGTTGTGTTCACCAGGGTGGGAGCCTGGTATTCATAACCACAGGTTTATTCACTCAGGCCAACAGCACAGCGGGAGATCAATCAAAAGGCTTTGCCCAGCTCACCCCTGTGTGCTCTTGGCCAGCTCTCTCTAGCCCCAAACAACTCCAGGTGACTTCTTGCCGTTTGGGACCAACCAAAGGTCCCACACGGAAAGTGCTTGGCTTGGCTTTTGTGCCAGGATTTATCCTTTGCCCCGACTAACCGCAGTAGGAAGCATGGACCCCCTGCATCAGCTGCTTTATGCTATCTTCGGAGTGACAACCACCCCCACCGACCCCCTGGTTAAGGCATTTATTTCTGGCACTTATTCTTCTGCTGTTCCTTTGTGCTCTCCTTTATGGCCATACTTATTTTCAACAGACCAGAGTCAAATGGAAGCCATAAAATCCACAGTCATGGGCCATTCGAGGGCTGCTTCAAAGGTAACACAACCTATTGCCCAAGCTGTTGCAGCTGATCTGTGTGAGGTGCCGGATGTTCCTGGATATGCATGGTTGTGGGGTCATAGGACCATAGACAATTAGGGCTGGAAGTGACCTCAGGAGGTCTCATCTAATCCAACCCCCTGTTCCAAGCAGAAATAACTCCAACCAGATCATCCCAGCCAAGGCTGGGTCTTAAAAACCTCCAAGGATGGAGAGTCCACAACCTCTCAGGGTAGCCTGTCCTGATGCTTCACTACTCTTCTCTTGAGAAAGTGTTTCCTAATATCCAACTGAAACTTCCCGTGCTGCAACTTGAGCCCATTGCTCCTTGTCCTGTCATTTGCCACCACTAAGATCAGTCCAGCTCCATCCTCTTTGATTCCAGTCTTCAGGATCATTGTGATGGATAAAAGAGGGCACAGGCAGCAGCAAGATGTGGATGCAGCTAACATGCATATAGCTCATTTAGCATCATGTCCAGGTGTGCCATCACATGCCGCCATATTCACGCCAGCAGGACTCTGCACGTTCTAGCTGCTGGAGCAGAACAGGTAGCAGCATCAGCACCTACATTTGGTTGTCAGGACTGGATCGATCCCATGCCTCTGATCTTTACTGGCCAGCTATACTAGTCCCATGAAGCTGCAGGGATGTACATGAAGTTAGGCTGGAGGGAGACCAAATTAGGCCATCCCTGGCATACATGCACTGGTTCCATTCACCTTAGCAGAGGCACGAATCTGGCACCAATGGTCATAGTCCAGTGCCAGATGTTCACCACTGTAATTGGGTCATTGCACACTGCTCCCCTGGCTCCCACTTCTACCCTGGTGTGATTGTGATGATGAGACTCTTGTCATTTGTATGTGAAATGACCCACACACAAGTACTAGGAGATGACAGAGCATATGCAGATGAGAAAATCAACGAGGAAACCTCGTGCTTGTTTGCTTGGCAGGTTGATTTACTTTGGATCCGCTCAGAAATGCGATTGATTTCTGTTTTATGAATTCCCCAGCAACTTGGCTCAGGTATCTCTTCAGTACATCAGAGACCTTGGTTCAGGCCACAGGCTTGATTAATGCACAAATGATAAGGTCTCAAACATGTTTGCAGCAAGGGGAAGTTGAAATTTATGCTGACTGGGCCATCGGCTATGGACTCCAGGATCCTATACCTCTTTGTTATTAACGCCAGCAGGGATTTCTCCGTCACTGCTTGCCAGCACCAAGAATCCCATTACTCTATGAAGAGCAATTTGCTTGAAGAGTTTTGTCGTTGTGACAATGCAGCTTCAGCTGGCTGCAAAATTTACCTTCTCATCGCTAGCTGTTTTCAAGAGCACAGGCTAAGATTAACACAGGATATTTTACTCATGTCTCTTAGGACTGCCTGGAAAAGAACATTTTTATCAGTAAAAAATGAAAAGGCTCCTGAATTTGGTTTTGGTCCAACGAAGAAAAGAGCTTCTGAAGGTTGCCACTAGAAAAAAAAGTGACCCCCTCCCCACCATTAGGATGCTCTCACCTGGGATATGGAGCCTGCAGGTTCAAAGTAGCACTAAAACCCGAGCCTCCCACACCTAAAACCACAGGCAACTTTTTCCTTCTTTTTTCTTTCTCTTTTCCCCCTACCTCTCCATTTTTAAATCTGAAAGCCTTTCATTAAAAAATGCCCAGATGATCTTCAGTATCAGCTATGGTGACTTTGGAACCTCAGCCCCCTTTCCAAGTGATGCGTGACAGTCAAAATAGTAGTGCCTAGCTAGGATGCATTAAATACTAATATGCATTAAATAATAATAATGTAATTAATGACATGACATAATAAAGTAGCAAATTGCCTGTCAAGTGGGGCTGGTGGGACTGGAGCCCCATGTGTCCCCGCCGCTGCTTCGGGTCCGACCCCACTCCCCGCCCTTCGGGTCCAAACCCACTCCCCACCTCTGGGTCCGACCCCACTCTACCCTGCCCCTGGTTCGGGTCCAACCCCACTTCCCAGTTCGAACCCACTCTGCACCTTTGGGTCCAACCCTACTTCACCCTGCTCGCTCCCTCGGTTCGGGTCCAACTCCACTGCGATGGAGGAGCTCCCACCTTTCCCCAGCTGGCCCTACTGCTTGTAAAGTGTTTGTCTCAACATTTTTTTCGTTTTTTGCTTCTCTGGAGGTGGCATGGAGGGAGCCACCGCACCGGAGGTTGCAGGAGGAGGTGGCGCGGTGAAGGGGCTCCCATTTTAACTCAGCTGGGCCCGTCCCCGACCGCCGGGCTAGTGCAGCCACTCGGTGCACGCACAGTTGGGCAAAAGTGTCATGGACTGACAGACAGGCACACAGACTAAGCCTTTTATTGGGTTAGTATAAATTAAATAATGTAGTAGTCTAAATAGCAATGCCTAGCTAGGAGGCAGTACTTTCCAGCAGCAGATCCCCAAATGCTTTGCTGGGGAAGGCAGTATCATTACCCCCATTGTACAGACAGGGGAACAGAGGCACGAAGAGGGGCAGTGACTTGCCTCAGGTTACTCAGCAGGCCGGCACGAGACCCAGGAACAGAACCTGTACATCCTGCCCTGGGGGTTTCCCATTAGACCCCACGGCCTCCTTTCCAGGGCTCCCCAGTCCCTGGCAGACCTCCCCGAAGCTGGCTGCTGTGCTTCTCACCTTTGATCCAAGCTAAGTAAGGGAACAATTTTCCATCCCTTTATCTGGTGATAGCTGAATCAACCACAGCCAGCAACCAAAGCACAGAGCAAAACAGCAAGGTCGGAGCAGAAGCAAAGCCATGTGGTTGAGGGATTTCCTGGTAGGCTGTCAATAAACACAAGGGCTGCAACACTGGACTGTGTCTGTTTGTCCCACGTGGCATCAAAGCAACTCGAATGGGAGCCGATGGGGTGAGAAGTCCTACACGTCAGGCCCCAGCCGAGAGAGAGAGAGAGCTCCTTTTGAGCAGAGTGCTGGCTGAGAAGGCAGGCGAGGGGCTGTTGAGCAAGGAAACAATCTCCCATTGCTTGGTGCTGCTTTCTGCAAGGTAACAGAAGACTGGGCATGGTCCACATACATGGGATCCCACCAAAGCCAGGCCTGCCTGGGATTACCACTGTCTCCAGTGAATGCAAGCAATACAGCAAGGCCCTGATACCTCTCGGCCATAAAGACCACAGTCCACATCAGAAGTCCTACACGTCAGGCCCCAGCCGCGCAACCTCATTGCAGCCTGGCTGGGTGCACAGCCAGGAGAATATGCTCAGCTGGGGGTGCTCAGGCCTGGCCCAGTGTCTGGGGACTGACTTAGAAATGGCATTTCAGGACATTTTGCACAGACCTGCCTTGAAAAACACCCATTTCTTGGCCAGAAGAAGTGACCTGCACAGGTGATCGGTGCCAAAAGTGCATCATCTTCCCCCCATTAGGTATCATGGCCTTTGCCTCAGTGCGGATCCATGGGAGGGATGAAAGCACACCCCACTGTGAGCAGGAGGCTGGTTTCACAGCACGAAGCAGATGCATTGCGGGAGGGTTGGATGGTGCAGTGCTGAGACACACCTGAGTGAGCAAGGAAGCTCGTGCTCCACTTTGCAGCTACACCGCTACGATGCCTGGCCTGCAAACATACAGCCTCCACCCTCACAGCATCCTGACGCCCACCTTGCTGGGGTCATCTGACCCCAGCAGTTTTTCCTATCTAAGTGCAGGGGGGCTGGACCCGATGATCTGTAAGGTCCCTTCCAGCTGAATCTATGAGACTATAACTGCTAGCCTTTGACTGCCCCAAGAGATGAGCACCCACTTCCTTGCTTGTTGGCATCACTCTATGCCTTGGGGAACAAAATGCACTGTTCAGGTTGTCCCGTCGAGGCAGACTGTCTCTCAGCTCTGCTGGCCGATACAGACGTCAAGCCGCACAAGTTACACCTGCCGATGAGCAAGCCTAGCTCAGGAAGGTGACAAGCTAGTCGTACCCTCATGGCTTTGGTTGACTCAGGGTCCTGTCACGGTTGTCCTGAAAAACTCCCATCGCTTGAGCAGAAGTGACCCGAGCGGGTGATCAGTGGCAACAAAGCATCCTTACCAGCCCCTGGGCTCCCTGACCTTGCTGTCCCCAGGGCCGGATTCAACCACGCAGTGAAAGCAAGGATGAACACAGCCAGCGCCCCTTGGCTGGTCACCTCTCCAACTCAAGACGTCACCTTGATCTATCTGGGAGGTAGCTTTTGTATCCAGCTGCAAAGCTATTTAGGTCCACCATGCATTCACAGAGCTGTTCTTATTGTAACACAACTTTGAAATGAGTACGAGGGAAAGCCAGAGTTGTTGGGGGGGTTTTTGTGAACACTTCTAAGTATAACGCTTCATTTCTCAGCTCAGGAACCACAAACCAACTGTAGCATCTGTAAAACAAGGCCCTGCTCATATATTATCCTGATCACCCATAAGTATATAATGCCCTTTATAAGCAGCTAAAAGTACTGGTAACAGTGGCAGCAGCAGCATCACATACTCGTCAGGGGTTATGGATTGGTGTTGACATGCAGCTGCCTTTAATCTCTGGTGCTGTTCAGGAGCTGGGGAGAGTCAAATCAAAACTGAGATGTGTGGAGACATGCAAAGGCAAGGCCAAATGCTGCTGCCAGGTCCTCAAATAAGCAGGAAGACAGCATTTGGATTATTGCCTATTAACATGCATGCCGAGCGTGCGTTCGTAAATCAGGTAGAAACATGGCAGGTACAACAGCAGGTTGCAACAGCCGCTGGTCTCACACTTCCATCATTTGGTCACTTTGTGCATGGAAAAAAAAAGTTCTCCTTTTCCTCTGCTCTGCTTCCCCAGGGTTAGTCACGTGGGTAGGAAACCCCTGTCTCCTGCCGGAGTTATTGTTCACAAGTTTGGCAATCTCACATTCCAAAGGTAGGTAAAAAATGTGTTTGGAGAGTGGGGAATTCGGCCAAGACAATGACTCACGGTGCGTGTCTCAACCAGCTCCCGACTGGGTCACTGACACAGCAATGAGAGTCCTGCTATCATCCAGGAAAGCCCACGCACGCTGCAGAGTCCGTGCGGTCCTGACGGCTTGCTCGCTAGTACCCCGGGAGCTCTCTGGGAATATGGTGTGTTCCAGTGGGACTTGCTGGTAACCAAATGCTAGACTCACAGTGAAAAGCCAGACCCTTGGCCCACCAGGCTACAGTGACTAACACTGGCTGATGTCTTTTTAGGACGGAAACTCCCATTAACTTCAATAGGGTACAATTAAGTTCTTACCGTTTGCCCAAATTCACATTTTCTTACATGCCTTTGGAGAAGCATGGCGTGTGTCTCTACCTGCTCAGCATCTGCTGGCTCTTTAGATGCTCCACCAGTGATTGCCATGGCTATTCGGTTCAACAGCTGTGCATCCCTGCAGAACTGGACGTTGGTGACACTGTGTGATGTTTGTGACACTGTGGGGTCCTGTGGTGGGCTGGCTGGGCACAGAGCAAGGAAGATCAAGCAAGGACCTTTTGCTCACATTGCCCAGCTTTGGGAGATTACACATTGCCAGGCCCTTGTCAGTCCAGAGAGTAGTTGCATATATGAAAGAACAGACGGGTCAACATGGGGCTGTACCAGACGACCGCTTGAAATCAATGGGACTTTGGATCTGACCCCTAAGAATTGGGTCCTATGTGGCCTGGTTGACACACAACATACATGCATTCATGCTGACATGGAGTATCCATGCACTAATACCTTGCCCGTATAAGGCACGTATCATGGCATTATGAAGACTGTGGCTAGAGGAAGTCCTGTTACTTAAGACTCTCAGCTGAAACAGCACCAGGAATTTAACTAATGCAGCTGGGACGTGTCTTACTTAGAGGACATCCATGGATCACATGGATAAGGATGGTAACAGCAAGAAGGGGTTTGAGCAATGATCCCTCTGTGCCCCAACAGCTAGTCATGAGCCATGGGGAAATGGCACCAGGGGAAAGGTTTGTTTTATTGATGTTATGGTCAAGGCGTTGCTCAGCACTTCCAGGTATGCTAGAAATAATTCCAAAGAATCCATGAGCAGCATCTTCCTGCACCATCCCCACAACAGGTGGAGGACTTGAAACTCACTGGAGCAACTCCTAACTGCTCTAGTCGCTGACATGGGCGGTAAATCCAGAATCTGGGCACTGCACTGATTTCAATGGACTTAGAGTGATATGACCAAGATCAAAACCTGGCAGGGCATCTAGATGTATAATCAGAGAAATGATTCTGGCAGCTGCCCTTAGCTTGGCTTGCAACCTTATACATTGGAAAAGTAGGACTATTCCCATTCCTATCTCATTCTGCACTCTACTCGCTTCCCTGAGCTGGTGGAAGCATCCCTGTTGAAGCCCTATCCATGCAGACTCTCCAGGGCCGAACATTTGCTGCAAGTGAAAAGGATGCTAATTAGGCACAACCCCTTCCTTATATACTCTGTAGCAGATTGTGTGGTTGCACCTCATAGTCTTTTATTTCCTTGGGTGGACTCACCCACAGAACACAGCAGAAACCATAAGTCTGCAAACATCAGGTACAAACAATAAAGGAGTAAAAACAAACCCTGTGGTCTTTTCCCAGACCTGGAGAGAGTATGCTAGTTCACTGATGCAGGCCCTAGCCTCACAGCCCCTAGCTGTCTTCCCTGGGAGCTTTTAACTTCCTCTGGGCCAGCCAATTATCTTTATCAGGTGGCCCAGTCCTCCTAGGCAGGCCTTTAATCACTTCATTACCACCGGAAGCTGGGCTGCTGCCCCTGACCTGCAGTCTTCTACCTGCTCCCATCAAGAAGATAATTTTTGGAGATCTTAACTATAGGCAGCATCAATCTTAGCCAGCCAGGTCCAGCTAATAAATAGCACAGACAGTAAATCTCCATGGCTTGGAAGTAGCAAGTAGGAATTTATGTCCCTGTTCAGAAGCCACATAAAACCATATAAGCACATCATGAGACTAGGGGAGAGGGGCTGAAAGCAACAGAAGGGAAGACCATAAAAACCAGCAGTGTTCAACAGCAGGACAAGGAGTTGCATGTGCACAGCCCCCAGTCCTTATTCTGAGATACCCCTCCCAGTCATGAGTCCTCTTCTGTTTCCTTTCCACTTCTGTGGAGAAAGGAGAGTAATTCTCAGGCAGTCAGGAGTTGGTGGCTATCCCCCACACCTCTTGCTTTAGCTTAGCTATACTGATAAGGAGCTTAGCACAGGTAAAGAGCTCCTACCTGCTGCAGAGAGAAGTCACAGTCCTGGACTATCCTCTTCTACATGCTCAGACCCCAGATCCAAACAGAACCTGCCTCTGCAAGTGTATTCCCTCATGCACAGGTGAGGATCAAGCCGTGGTAGGCCCATCTCTCCCATTATTTGCTGTGCCAAGGGTTGCCAGGCTAAAACATGCTACCTTCTGCCCCAGGAGCAGGGCAGCTGTTTCAGTTGGGCGTTGCAAAGCTAATTAGTCTGGATGCACAGCCAGAAGAATATGCCTTCCAGCTTGGGAGGTAGCATCTGTGGCAGTGCAGTATGTTTCATAGGGCCACCTGGCACGGTGAATTAGCAGTACAGACATGGGGCATCTAGCTCTGTGTGGGCAGCCTGGCCTTCTCCCTCTTCTTCCAGCTCTGTAGGGCAAAGTGTGAGTGGCACTAGAAATCCCCAGTGCCCATGTCACTTGCTGGGAGGGGAGAAAATGCCAGCAAGTGTGTGCACCACGAATATTTCACCACACCCCTAACTCCTAGGACTGTAAGGCCGAAGTGACCTCAAGAGGTCACCTGGTCCACCCCACCCAGCGTTGGAAGCTGCCCTCTGCCTCCTGGCAATAACTGCTACGGCAGGCAGCAAGAATGGATGTGCTTTGCTTCGCCCCTGCTCTCAGCAGCACGTCTCCAATAAGGACCGCGCAGAGATTTAATCAGGCAGCTGCAGAATGCAAATGAGATGCAAACAGCTTATTATTTAAAAAAAAAAGAGCCGACATTTACCAGCTATCTACAAGGATCCATATTTAGGTTATTAAACAAATATTAGGCTTCTGAAAATAGCTGAATAATCCACTGGTATTTAATTAGCCGCTAAGTCGCCCAATTAGGAGCCCCCCTCCGGATTGACTACTCGATCCGTGGAGCAGGCTGGCTGCTTCTGCATGCATGCAGCTCCAGTGCCAGTTTCTACCACGGAGAACCATCCTGCTCTATCCGGCATCTTGACAGCCACTTGGGAGGCATCATGTACTCTCTGGATCTGATGCAAAGCCTGTTTGGTCTTTCCGTCAGCTGCAGTGGGTTTAGGATGGGGCTGAGTCACCCAATCACACCTGGAGGTCAGTGGGAAGCTGCACAGAGAATCACAGAAAATGAGGGAGGTCGCAGCGAGTCCAACCCCCTGCTCAAAGCAGGACCAGCCCCAACTGCGTCATCCCAGCCAGGGCTTTGTCGCCAGAGTCATAGAAACCTGCACCTCACTGACATTGGTACCACTGTCCTAGGCTTACTGTTCAGTCCTAATCAGACAACCGATTTTTGATGACCTTTTAGCTGATTATCCAAAACACATGGAGGTTGAATAGGAAGAAGCAAGTCCTGGGCATACTTGAACCCCTGGAAAATGCCTCTGAAGGCAATGACACCAGCTCATGTTGAATAAGGACAGCTGGGTTGAATGTCCTGCGTCTCAGGTTCTGCCAGGCAGCTCCCTGTATCTCTGTGTTACTGAAGCCTGCATGCTCAAACCTCGGAAAATCAATGTGGAACACAAGCGCGCTCCCAATAAACCTGCATAAAGCGATTAATCACATGCATTTGAAGCCCTGCAAAGCTACAGTGCATTATTAGCTCGACCAGGAATTCTTAGGTCAGCTTACAGAGGCAGTG
>NW_017728947.1:112415179-112449315 GCF_001723895.1 Crocodylus porosus | reverse complement strand
AAGCCTGGGGATTTTTAAAAGGAAGTTAGATGAGCACCTTGCCGGGGTCATCTGACCCCGGTGCTCTTTCCTGCTCAGGCAGGGGGTCGGACTAGATGATCTACCTAGGTCCCTTCCGACTCTAGCTACTATGAAACTATGAAACTATTAGGGAGTGATTCGCTATAATCATAGAGCAAACGCAATAGTTTTCCCATTTGCTGGCTTTGTTTCTGCTTTGGGTGAGCAAGATTTTCATATAAGAGCCATGCCCCTGTCTGCCCTTCTAAATCTGTTTCAGTCCAGAATCCCTCACTGCCGACACACACGGGCACCGTCCCACTTGAATCATCCTAGGCAAAAGTGATTCGAAGCCATGTATCCATTGGAATAGCTTCAGCCCATGAAAAGGTGCAAAGGAAAAAACTTGGCCTCCACAACAAACCCCGCAGCATTTGTTGGTCTTAGTTCAGGAGAGAGACTCCCAACAACCTGATTTGCAAATGCAAATCGACGCTTGTCCATGCAAAGCGGGCAACTGCACACATGCTTGCTCCAGTTATTTGGGACAGGTGGATTTAACCACCAGTTGACATTGTGGCTGTGAGGATTTAGCTTTCAAAATCAGCTGCCTCCACCCCACCAACCACACTGGCACATGTTTGCAAGACTGGATATCAGGAAAGGTTTTGCAATGTGAGCCCCCTCACTCCATGCAGATGGGGAAATGCTATGGTTATCTTTCAACTACCGGCGCACAAATCCGTCGGTCTAAGGGCCGCACCGCCAATAGCTCATAAACGTGAGAAAATGAAGACACGCCCAAACGCAGAGCAGCACTTCAGTCTCCCTCATTTCCAACAAGGCGAGGAATTTTATCCCTCTCCCTAATGCAGGATCTGGCAACAGGGAACCACACAGCTTATGTGTTTTTTTAAAGGGCAATTTTCACTGAAAACAGTTCCCACAAATGTCACTTCCTATGGAACGGGCAGCTGCGAAGCCTCCTGCAAGCGCCGCACTCCACTTGCCAGCTCTCACACAGGCTCCCAATTAATATTACAAAACAAGCATGTTTAATTTATGACTCAGACGGGCAGGGAAAGAACATTTAGGACTGAAACGACCAGCCTCGTTATGGGGACTTTTCCAGGAGCAAAGTCTAGAAAAGCCAGCCCCCCCGCCAGACACAGATGGGCGTCAGGTGAGAAGCATTTTTGCACATGCACGCGCCGTAGATGAATGTCCACCTTCATGGGAGGAACGGGAGCTCCCTGCCTACCAAAGCACCCGGCCTCGCTAGAAAATCTGGCCCTGAACCTAGGGTGAAACCCCACTTTAAACGCAACATCCTTTCCCTTTTTTTGGAGTATCTGACCCCCATCCTGGCAAGCTTAGGTTGGTTCTAGGTGGACGGCACCGAGGAAATGAGTGCTCCCCGTCCTGAGAGCAGGTCTGGTGGGAATTACTGATGAAATGAAGATGCGGCCAGATGGAGAGCGGTCAAATGAGAGTGTAGACTGGGGTCTGGCCACCTGCGAAGTGTGCCGCGTCATGGGAAGTCAAAATTTCTCCTGCCTTACTAAGAGGAAGCTGGCTTCAGGAAGGGTGGAATAACTAGATGTTTGCCTGCCTTTTTGGGGGAAAATCAAAGCAAAGCACTGTTTTGAGCAGTGCGAACCCGTGGCCTGAACCCTCTTCTGTGCCCACCCGTTTCTCCAGAAGTTGAGAGCCTTGAAGTCTGGGGACGGAGCATCCGACCCACCCGGCTTTCAGCTAATGGGGGGGTGATAATGGGGGGAGATGGCTTATCTTTTTTTTTTAACGGCGACTTTCAGAAACTCTTGGTTTTGTTCCTCATTGGACCAAAACCAAATTCAGGGAACCTTTTCATTTTTCACTGATAAAAATGTTTTTTTCCAGGCAGACCTAAGAGACATCAATAAAATATCCTGTGTCGATCTTATCTCGAGCTCTTGCAAACAGCTATCAATGAGAGGGTAAACTTTGAATGATGGATGGCATCAGATAGTTTCCATCCTGCCTCCACTCTTGTAGTCTCATGCCTAAGGGAACAGCTTGTGTACAGTTCGCCCGGCTGTGGCCTGTTTTCCTTGCACACCCCTGAAGTGTGATGGCACAGAAAATTTGCTGGTGTGTGAGCATCTCGATCACCTTGATCAGTTAGTATCAGGGTCTGAACCAGGCGTTGCCTTGTCACTGCACAGGCTCCAAAATGCTTATTCCCTGAGATAAGGGAATAATGCATTTTTTTGCATACAAGGTGCCCCCAAATAAGGTACCCACCTCCTTTTTGAAAGGCAGAATGAAGAAGAAAAGGTCTTTCCTTGTAGGAAGTAGCAGCAGCCAGGGACCTCTTGTTCTGCTCTCCGTGGATCGTGTGCAGACTTTACTTTTGTTTTCACTTGGCCAAAGCCTAATTAGAAGAAGCTGCTCTTACCAGATTTCTTTGTATGTAACGCACTCCAGTTTCCAGCAGCTGCTTTCTAAGGAAAAGGTGTGTTGTGTATGAAAAAAAAAGTTGGTAGCTGTATTCAGTAGTAGCAGTGGTTGCTGGCTGATCTAGGGGAGGAGGCTCTCCCAGCTGTCAGTCTCCCAGAAGAATAGGATTTTTTACTTGGTATGGCTTAAACACAGCATTTACATGCCCACTCTGCCTGCAAAACATATCAGCCGGCTTCTCTGCTGGGTCGCTAACTCTTGTGGGACTTGCTCTGGTTCCCATTGCAATGAAGCTGGGCCCACAGAGATCGAGGTCAGGTACGTACGGCACAGTGGGAGCAAGACAAGACAGACCCAATCTCTGCTGATCCATCAAGCCAGCGACCAGACACGAACCCGTGCCTGGGGGACAGCAGCCATGTTTCGTTCCCCCTTGTGCTTATTTCCCTGCCTGAGGAGGAGCTTGAGCCATGCTGGGAAGGGGAAGGAAGTGGGATCATAGCAGTTACTGCAGCTTCTCTGTCTGTAGTGCTTTGGGTGCTCATGGCCACCGGTGGGATGAGGTCCCTGCCCCAGGGAGCCTGCTGGCTGACGCTGGGGGGGACAAGACCCTGCCAGGGCAGAGGTGCTGGGAAGTGTGCAGACCTGTCCCCATGGCTAATCATCCTTGACAGTGCATGCTGGGATTGTGGGCACACGCCACAGCCCCTGTCAGAGAGGGGGCTCTGCTGCACTGGCAGCTGTGCACGCATGCACACCCATCTACTCACACACACTCCCACACAAACCCATACCCATGCATCCACCCACACACACCTGACAGAGCCACCCACATACCCCACACACTACCCACGCACACATACACACCCACACCCAACCAACCCACATGCATGCATACTCACCCCCCCCACACACATGCACACACACCCCTGCCCTGAACTGCTAATAATCTCAGCAGAAGCCAGTAGCTCTGACTGAGGCCCAGGAAGCAGAACAGGGGAGGGATCTCCAGCCGGACCCCACTGGACCTGTCTTACCCGGGGGCTTTGTTCCCCCCGTTCAGCTCAGGAGGGGCAATGGGGGGTTGCAAGGCACTGGCAGACACAAGAGCACGTGGCTTGGGCAGCATTTCAGTGAAGTGGGGGGAGAAGCAGGCAGCCCCCTACCCGGGGCAGAGCAGTGGGGGGCAGTGAGGACCCCAGGCAGAAGCTGCCCATTCCCCCAGGGCCTGCAGCACACCCCAAGGCAGAGAAGCGTGTCCCAGCTCAAGCCAAGGAGACGGAGCAGCCAGCGTGGTGCGTCCACAGGGGTGTTCTGGCCGGTGAAAAGCTCAGTCAAGTGCTTGGCAGCTCTGTCTGGGCAGATGCGACCCCCTGGACTACCTGACCCTTTGCCCAGGGGATTGCAGGCTCGGGAGTGTGTGGGTGGCACTGAGGCCTGGCACACAGCTCCCCACCAAAGAAGGGACAATGCTGGAAGCGTTGGAAAGAGGATGGGGGTGGCAGGAGCTGGGAGGGCAGGTAGAGGGGTAAAGTGGGGAGCCTTGGGGGGCACAGAGGGCAGCAGGAAGCCAGAAAAAGCAGGATTGCAAATGTGAGGGTCACAGCCTCGGGCACAGTGACCTTCCCTGCCAGGGGCAGAGACCCAGCTGGAAGCTCTTGGTCGGTGGGAATCAGCCCATTCCCACTTGTCCCTGTCGTGTTGCCTCTCTCCTTCTGCCATGCTTCATCCCCTGTGTCCATCTTCTCTCTGTCATGTGCTGTGGGCCTCTCTCTCTGCCTGGGTATCCCTCCCTACCTGCACCAAATATTGGCCCTGCTCCCACCTGCTCCCACCATGGCATATTCACATGCCCGTCGAACAGGCCAAAGCAACTCATTCTCAAGTGCTTTGTCCCCAGGCTCCTCCTGGGAAGAGCATCCAGACAGGAGAGGCAAAAGTGGCTGTGATTTCCCTGGGGATGCCCTGCCAGGCTCTGGGAGAGGCTCCTTACAAGCAGGGAAGGGAATGGGAAGAGTCAGTCACCTGTGCAGGATGAGCAGAGAGATACAAAGAACTGCCTTTTGTTTCTGGGTACCCCAATGACTGCAGTACAGAAACCGCATCTGTTCGGGGCAACTCCAACCAGCACAGAGCAGAAGCCCCCCAGGCCTGGCCTCCGCTCCCAGTGCCAGCTGCCCATCTAAATGCGATATGCAGCCCCAGCTCTGTGAAATCCTTGGCTGGTGACGCCAACGGGAATTTGGCCATCAATTTTACCCGGGTCAGGAATCCCCCTGCCCTCCTAAGCAACGCGTAACGTGTACAGGCGCCCCTTCTCTTCCAGGCATGTCATCGTCTGGGCCCAGGAGAGCTGAAAGCGGGGTGGTGGGGATAAGATACAGCAGGGTAAAGTCCCCCAGGTGGGAAACCACACTGGCCAGGAGCTGGTCTGAGATGGGGGAACGGATTCTCGCAGGAAGCAAGAGCCGTCGCAAGCCTCCTTCTCCCAGAGCCAGGAGAACGCCTTTGGTCTTCCCTCCCGGAAATGCAGAGCACTGCATAGCAAAGCACACTTCCCAATACAGCTGTCTTTAAATCCTGTTTTTCCAGAAGGGAGGAAGAAAAAAGGCAGTTGCTCATCGTGTCACTTAAACTGCTGGAAGGCACATGCAGGTCCTGATTCTCAAAGGTATCTTAGTGCCTGATTTACACCCATGTCAAAAGGAGGTAGGTGCCTAAGTATCTTTGAGGAGCTGGGTCCAAGGTAGGCAGGTGACGGGCGCAATATAATGCATTGAATAGACTAGTCTGGAACAGAATAATGGCCGCTTCTGGTCCATAATAGTCTATCATGGCAATACTTTAACCAAGCCTCTGTGCTGCAAGTGCCTCTGCCTTAGTACAGACAGGTATGGACGGACAGCCATTTTTGCGTGTGCTAAAGGGATAGAGCTGCTGTTTTTGGACAGTCATCCTTGCAAAAAAGGTGGTAGCTGCTTTTCTAAGGTGAATGCCCAGTGATCCCCTAGTCTGTAGCACTGCCCTGGATCTTTTTCTGCGGATAAACCAAGCTGTTCATGAGCTATAGGTGCACAATAAAGCAAAAGCAGCTGCAGACACTGACTCCTTTTATGTGCTCCTTCTCTCTTCTGAATTTTTATGATCCAGATATAAAGCTCTGGGAAATAAAGATTTCGAACAGAAGCACTGACACCAGCGAACATAACGGGATAAAATATACGGCTCTGATTCTTCACTCTAATAGGAGACTTAAATATAAGTGAAGAATAACAGCAGGATGCGTGTCTCCGTGTGCATATGGATTATTAGGTGAAGCCGGTGGTACAGCCTCCCGTGAAGCCTTCCCAATACTTTACGTTAAAAAGGCCGTCTTCTGTTACTTACAGATCTGCCATATTTTCACTGTTCAGGCTGAAATTTTCCAGGCTGAGCATCTGCCTTGGAATGATTTCTTTTTTTGGGGGGAGGGTGGGGGTGGGGAAATCCTTCTAAAAATTTGGCCATTTTAAAGAGGAAAAGCTAACTGATGCAACCTCGAGTAAGGTACCCTGAAGCCACTGGAAAGAGACCTGCTAACATCAGGGGGTTGGGGGCCAAGCCCTATACTGTCTGGGGTTTTAAATGGAATATCAATAGCAAAATTTGCAAAAGGTATCTGAGGGTCTTATGAGCACAAATACCATTAGGAACCAGCAATTCAGAGCTAAATACTCTGAGCATTTTGGTTGTACTATTAGTGTGGACATTTTAGGCAGAGGCTAAGCAGGATGGTGCTCCTGCAGGTCTGTTAGGAGGCTCCTAATTCCTCTAGGCTCAGCTGAAAATCACCCCTTGCCCTCATACGTTTAATGCAACATACAGACACCATCCCTCTAATTCGCACAAGATGAACTGATGAAATCAATGGGAGCTGATGGAAGCAGCTGTTTTTCCCCATGGCTGAGTACCTGCTTAACGGTGACAGAGTTTCTAGGCCATCAGCTCTGGCAGCTCTTCACTCCTCGGTGCCCGCCTGTTGCTGGAGCTTGTCGATACTGGGCCAGACAAGCAAAGGTGAGAGCCACCCTCGCACACCCGCCGTGTGCAAGCCCACAGCAACACTTTGTGCATGGACATATGAACTACCGTATTTTCTCATAAACAACAAGCCCCCAAAAAAACACGCACCTTGTTTTTGAAAGGCAGAATATATATATATATGTATATACATATATACACACACACAACCCTCTTCCCCTGAGAGCCTCTCCTCGTGGAGAACAAGGACAGTCTCTGAAGCCAGCAGGTAGGAAGCCTTTTGTGCAGATTTTCTTTCACTTGGAGATGGCAGAAACAGCTGTTACCGTATTTCCCTGAGTATAATGCACAGTTTCCAGGAGCTGACTTTTGGAAAAAAGCATGTTGTACATGAAGAAATGTGGTATTTACCAGGGAGAGACATGAGGCAGAGCTTTACTGCTTGTCAGCTATTGCACGATAATGCCCTACCCCTCCATGGAAAAGGGGTACATTTCTGCACTGTAACTTCCACTTGCCGTGGGGTGAGAGGTACGCATGGAGAGCGGCAGTAGAGCAGCCGATGCAAAGGACCGCCCCCACCTTTTATCACCCTATGAGAGCTTGTTGGTCCATGCTTCCTCTAGGTCTCATCCTGCTAGGAAGCCTAGGAAAGCGATGCATGGACCATCTGCTAGCTCGTCTCCTGTTGGGGCAGTTTATCCTCAGAGATGTCGTGGTGGTGAAGCGGGGGAAATAACAACTGCAAAGCGCGGAAGCTGGGAAGGCCTGACGGCACTCCACCATGTAGTAGGTTACCATGAGGACCCCAGCTCGGCACAACGAGTCCTGGCAAATGTACCAAGGGCAAACATCTGGGACCTCCGTTTCCTTTACTCCACTCCCCACTGGGTCCGCGCCAGACAGGAAGCAAGCACAGCACTCTGGATTTCTCCTTTGCAAACCATGGGCCAAGGTTCCCCATCACCTTTTAATAACTAACCTCCGTTCAAAGGCTACCTTGTGCCGTACAAAACCGCGGTAGGAACTGCAACCAGGAGAACAGCTGCCGAGAAATGCCTGGGGGCGGTCTGATTCCACCGTTCACCTCCATTTCACATTCCCAAGCCCAATTTGGGGAGAGGGGACCTAAGCCCAGGGTCTGTTACAGGATGTCCCATGACTCCTCTCGGCGGAGAAGTTTCAGCTCCAAACAACTACTGAGACAGGCCAAAGGATGGGAGACCTGAGTATGTGCTAAGAATGCAGAAAGACAGCTTAATACATTTGCAAATAAAATGCTGAGACCCCTTTTGGGCCAGTCTGGGAGAAGACTGCATGGGGAAGATCTACCAGGGATTGTCAATGAAATCCCAGTGATTTCAGTGAGCAGACCAAGTTGCTACATCCCTGGAAAACAGCCCCTTTAAGCATCTCGTGGATGGTCATTCTCTAGGTTTTTACAGCAAGCCGAGGAGAAGACATAATATTGAGTGAGACCAAAGAGTTGTGAATGGGAAGTACTAGCAGCGGGAAAGGTCCACCCTTCATATTGGTTATGCAGCCTTAGCATGACCAGCCATTTGGGCTAGCGTGATTAAGGTATATCAGTGTTTATAGCAAACGGCCTGCAAGGTAGTGATGTAGCCAGTGTCTTCTCCAGCTGCCTTTGACTTCTGCCTCTGGAGCCAGGGAGAAATGCCTTAACCACACAGCCACCACACTCCCTACCCAAAAAACCGTGTGTCCATGAAGCACTGCTTGAATGCGGTAATGACTTTGAGTCCTTTGACATGCAGGACAGTCCTGGGGTGGTCTTGGTTTTGTTTCATGCAACAGTTGCATCAAATACTTCCTGCAAGCAGAGCAAAGTGGTGTAGCACAATCTGGCCTGATTGAACAACAGTTTTTAATTGCTTGTTTGTTATTTGCTTTAGGGGGCCTGGCACTGCCCAGGCCTATTTGGCAAACTAGGTGCCATCGTTCCTTTCCAGAGCCCTGTTTTCTATTCTTAGTTGACGCTAATTGAGTATCCAGGTAAACCCACCTGTAAATCGCTGGGAGGCATCTGTCTCCATCCCAAATTAAGCTGGCATGCACTGAAACGCGCTCCATGACAGAGTTAATTAGGTCTCAAAAAGGCTGGCGAGGAGCAAGCTCTCAGCCGTGCTGTCTCAGGCCAAGCAAGGATGAAACGGGATCTGTGCCACACAGAAAGGCAGCATCCGTCATCGTTTCACTGTCTGGGCCTCTTATTCTCTCTGTGTGGCTTCAGCAACCGAGCCGTTTTATGAGGTCATCGGGAAAAGTTGGGTCTGTACCGCTGCCATCAAAGCCAAGAAAGAAATTTAAAGCAAAATGCCTTTACAATTTTACTATGGGAATATACATATACCCACAGTATATATATCCACAGTAAGGAATACACACACACACACACATATATGTATGTATGTATGTAGGTGTGTATATCTATATCTATATATATACATACATACATATATATATACATACATACATAAATACACACACACACACACACACACACACACACACACACACACACATATATATTCCTTACTGTGGAACAGACTGTCACATAAAACTCTCAGGCAGGAAGTCTGATGCTGAGAGGCACCCCTTGAAATGATTTAGTGGGTAAATGCTAGTCAACGAAAGTTAGAAAGGAATTAAGACAATAGAGGAAATACCTCCGTTGTGGGGGCTGGGTTGGTGAGTTGGGTTAGTTTAATGTTTTGCTGCTCATTAGATCACGTCGTTATAGAAAAATCCTACCAAATTCAATAGAAGCTGGTGACAGATTAAAGCCATCCGGGGATCCACAGTTCAGTCCCCCGTGCTGGTTTGATAGAGACCCGATTTCCATCATTCTTCCTGGAGATGCAGAGCTCTTTCTGGTGATGCCACAGACCACGTGAGCCCTAGGATCGCCAACTCAGAGATTAAAGACAGTGGGTTTCGGGGCTAGATGAGCACTGACATCTAAATCTAGAACGCTAGAGCGATGGTGCTCAACCTCTGGCTCACAGGCCCAATTCAGCCATGTCAACAAAAATTTGGTGGCAGGGAGTGCCCATCCAGAAAGCTAAGGCTGCTGAGGGCAGGAGCAAAGCAATGTAGTCTTGGGAGAAATGGGCCAAAGACCCAGAGAAATCTCAGCCTGAGCTTTTATGTAATTCCCCCAATAAAGACAAACTCCAGGGAGGGGATGAAATGTGCAGTGGTTGTGCCTGTGTGTGTGTGTGTCCATGTATGCAGGTTTGCTGCTAAGAGCAGGGCGAAGTCTCTGGCTGCTCCCTGGCATTTCCTAAATTCTGTGGAAAGACTCCTTTTCTCTATTAAAGTCCATGCCAGGATAGCAGTAGTGTTGGAGTGATGTTCCAGGCCATCTGCGAATATTTACGTAGCTCCTAATTGGTTTCATCCTTATTAAATTCTGCTGGGCCTCTCCATAATGGGCACTTCAGGCTGTCGCGACATGGTACAAGACAGCACCTTGCAGAGATCCCCACATGCGCTCTCCCTGCCCAGGGTGCCGTGTCGCTGTGTTAGCATAGCACTGCACTCTGCTTCTCAGCAGAGCTAATTAACCACCCTACAGCATTGCACGAATGCAACTATTCTGCTTCCGCGTGGGCAGATCTGCCTAGCACTGCCATGAGCTTGTAGAGTCACTTCAGGGTTGCCTTGCACAAAAAGCAAGAGTGATGGGGACATTCATTGCAGAAGACCTGCATTTCCCTGCCTAACTATTCTGTTCTCCACTCATATTAACACCAGTCCCACGCTAATGCTAGCTGGTAGTGATACACCTGATACCATAAGAGAGAAAATGGACAGTGTATCCAGAAACCTCCTTGTGCCATGAAGCTGGGGAATCGGCAACAGTACAACCAAGATGAACTTCCTTCTAATCCAGGGAGGCAAACATCCTGAGCCAAATCCCAGCCCAGAGTCTCATCTCCGGTTATGAAGTAAGGACATAGCCAGCATCCAGTGCGGATCCAGGGGGAGGGAGTGCAGCGGTGCAGTCACCCCCATGCTCCATCTGAATCTGGCTCCATCCAAACTTTCAAACCAAGTGTCTAGGAGAGGCAGTGGCATTTCTATTCAGGCAGCAGCGACGGAGTCCATTGACTTCATGGCTCATTGTAATCCAGCTGATTCCTGCTAATCTCTCGTCCTTTCACAGGTGTTAATGACCCTCCCTCCCTTTTAATGTTCTTCCTTTTCCACTATTCAACTATCTTTTTTTCCTGCAGCATTGCTGTCTGTTAGCCCACCCTGGTCATGTCTTTCTTCTGCTTCATGGCCCTGCAGTCTATTTGTAGCTCTCACCACAAACATTAACTCAGGTGTGAGGATATTCACTCAGGTGTAGAAATGACGGGTAGTGAAGTATTAGAGGCACTAAGACAGCCGAGAAGACTAGATTTTGCTTTCTGCATCTGAATAAGAGATGTTCATTTAACTAGGAGAGCTGCAGGGCTGATGAAACCATATCGTTTGAATATTTGTTGCCTAGTTTGTGTTTTTTAAACCTAATACACGGTCTAGCAAATCAGTGCACATTTCAGTAAAGTTATATTTGTTTTGGCTGTACTTTTAAGATGAATAATATAGCAGCTGGCTGCGGCGGCTGAAGCAATACACGGCTGATCAGAAGTGCCTGTTTTCAGGCCCAGGCACCTTTCGAGGCCCTCCGAGCTGGGGTCTGATCACAAACCAAGGCAGGCTGCTGCGAGTGTTTGTTTCCAGTGAGTTTTACAAAGAAATCCACAGAGCAAAGAGCACTGAGGCTGGGATGGGGGCCAGAAAGCCCCGAAAAAAATCCAGGTGTTTCTAATTTTTCCCTTCAACAACCTTCGCACTCTGATAGCGTCTCCCCAAAGCAAACATGAACCCGACTCCAGGCAAATTCAGCTTGCATCTGCTGCAGAAGGAAAGCCTGAGGTGGAGCGTAGGGCGGAAAAGCTCTCTATTTCCTCACGTTTGCTCTCTATTAACAGTAATGAGTAACTTCCTCAGCACTTGTACCCTACACTTTTCACCCCGTGCCCCCAGCTCTCCCCGGGCGGCATGTCCTGCAAGCGCAGCAGGCGGGGGCTGCCGAGGAAATGCAGCCACCTCTGCAGTTCAGAGCAGCGATCAATGGAAACGCAACGCAGGACCTGTGGCCCAGAAGACCCTATCTGGTTGGATATCCAGGGGGGTTTCAGCCAGTGGAGGGCACCAACTTCTGGTCTGTCAAGGGTTGTGACGGGACCAAATCATACCACCCCCGGGAAATCCCACTGAGGAAGCCAGGCTTTGATATTCTGTCTATGATATAGGTGTGGTTTCCCATACCTTGAGCATCTTTACCTGGCCACTCTCACCGTGAGGTTGGGGAGTGTTGTGTTATATCAGCAAGGAAGGACAGCTAAGGGATACAACCAAGGCCACAGGCGCCATCTGTGCCAGAGCCGGAAACCAAGGTACTCTCCTGCACCCCGGTTTGTCCATAGAGGTCTTGTGACTGAGGCACATTCAGCTCCCTGCTCCGCTCCTCGCTCCCTGGGTGAGCGCACATTCGCGCTCCCCCCGAATCATCTTGCGGCGCAGCGCCGCAGGCACCGGTGTTACCTGTGGAAGAAATGTCCCACTGGGGCTCAGCTTCCAGTGGCGGAGACCTGAGCAATGAAGGCAGCAAGTCTGGGAAGAGAGCGGCTTGTAGAGCTGCCCCGGGTTGAGTCAAGGCCGAAGTTCAAGGGCTGAGAGAGTCCCTGTGGCAGCCTCGGCCTTGGCGGGTGCAGCCAGGGGAGGTGGACTGGCAAGAGGGGGGCCGGGCTTGCGCTCACCAAAGGGATGTCTGCTGCTTCTCTTGGCAGAGCCGGCAGAAATTCCTCCTGTGCCCGCAGCCTTGCTCTCTGGGCATGGGCAGGGCCAGCGCATCACTTCCCTGGACCCAACACAATGCTCTGGGAGCTGGGGGGAGGGAGGGCACTCTTCAAGGCCAGCGATGCTCCTTCTTCCGCTTTCCACTTCCTTCAATGGCACAGCGCTGCTGGAAGGCCAGCAGGTCAAGTCCTCATGCCACCCTTGGCCTGGTGCATCCTCCAAATTGCCACGTCAAGCCCTTACACGCAGCTACAAGGCACAGGGACCCAAACACCTACATGCTCTCACCAGCCAGAGGTGCAAGCAGGAGAGATAGGGACCTCCCAGCGCCCAGTGTCTATGGCTCAGAGGACAGAAAGCCCCCGTTGGCAGCACAGGATGCATCTCCAGTCGGGGGCTCTGGCCCATGCCCTGCTGGCACAGCTACAGCTGCAGAGGGGCCGTAATGTAGACAGCACCCTGGAGCAAATGCTGCCTTAGCTGCAAGCAGCGGGTGGGTGAAGCAGCAGCTGGGAGGCAGGGCTTGTTCTCAGTGAGTCCTGGGCTCAGCAAGGAGGCAAAATAGACCTTTAGGATTAAATAGACACAAAATATGGCCCTTAAGATCAGCAAATCCTGACTCCGTGCGGGACTGGGTGCCTTCTACCCCTGCCCACTGGCACAATCGAATGCACAGACCCACGTCATCCAGCTTCACAAATTTGGCAACGAATGCTGTCACCGCTCCCTGCCACCAACTTTCTGTTGACAAGGCTGAATCTGGCCTGCGAGCCAGAGGCTGAGCACCATCGCTCTCAATTTAGACGTCAGTGCTCGTTAGAGACATCGACGCTCCTGGTCCCCCTGCCCGGGCGAGCTGCGGGCGGGCCGCTCAGCCCCACGGCACCCCCACTTCTTCCTGGGCGGTTTCTTCCAGACGCAGAGCCGGGAAGAAAAGAGGCCCGGAGGCTGCGGCTGAGCAGGGAGAGGCTGGCAGGGATACAGGGAGCGAAGAGCCGGCGGGGGACACGGCTGGGTGGGGTCTGCGCCGTGGTGCTAGCCTCACAAAAACAACACGCAACAGCTGGCGTCCCTGGCACGGCCTTCCCGCCCCAGCCTGACACCAGTGGAAAAAGCCAGTAGGGTTTCTTTTTTTTTTCCCCCTCCTTCGCAGCTGCTCTTGGCAACTCGCAGCACAGAGCTTTGCTCTGCGTCCTGGAGGACTTTTGGCTGAGCTGGAGCTATCGGGGCAATACACCACCCAGGGAGGGGAAGCGGCTGCGCTGCGTCCTGGCAGCACGTGGCGCCGGGGGCTGCACGCGCCCATCGTCAGAGGCAGGGCCTCCTGACTTGTACCAGGGCACGATGCCCATCACAGCCAGCATCTGCAGACCACCGTAGCTGACACACCCAGACCACCGTGGCCGACGTCTCCGGACCACCGCGGCTGATGCACGCGGAGCTGTAAGAGCCGCTTCACAGCTTGAGCTAAAAAACTAACTTGCAAAGCCAGGACTGTAACACACACCCATCTTCTGGGGTCGGCAGTGGGGCATGTGACGCCCCTGGGTTAAACCTACAGCAGGGTGAGCAGATACCAGATAGTCCTGGCCTTGTGCCCATCTCACTGTGCGACCGCAGTCGTGCCCCCTAGCCTTCCCGTGCCTCAGTTTCTCTCTTTATATCACGAATGACTACTCTTATCCCTCCATAAGGAATGCCATGAAGGATAGCCCCTTTTACTGCCTCCCTTTGCCAGGCTATGCCTTCACAGCTGCCGAGAGGGTGTTATTCACGGGATAACGCGTTCCCCCAGGGAGCACGTAAATCCTGGCTTTGACTTCAGCAGCTGTGGAAGAGAAAAGCAACAGCGGGTGAGTCAGGAGGCCTGTCATCTTCCACGCCTTGCTCATCTCTACTGGGGCGGGTGGCAATGCCTGCTGCTGCCTGCTGGGTGAGCCAGAGAAAGGCAGCCAAGGAGTGGGGAAAGGGCTGGCAAGGGGGTGAGCAGAGGTGCACTCAGAAAGACTTTGAGAGACTCGCCTGGCAGCGTCTGGGCCGCTCACGTCCCCGCCAGCTACCTGCTGAAGTCTCTGGGGGCTTCTGTCTAATTGCACCGGGATCCAGGGAGAGAACTGGATGAGGTCGGACATACCCCAGGGCTTACCCACCGCCCACGTGGGAGGGGTACCAAGCCATGGCCATGGAGATGCTATCTCAGGACTGCCGTGTTTCAGGGTTTGCACCTATTCAAGTCACTGAGAGCACTGCCAGCAATTTCAGGGGACTCCGGGTGAGCTCACGAGACTGGGAGCTCCACGGTGACGAGGGAGGTGAGGCACTCGCTCGCCTCTGGCACCTAAGTCCCTTCCCATTTTAAACATCAGCTGTGTCTATAGATCCTCGCCAGCCCCCTGCTCACCCGTCTCTGGTCTCGGCTTCCCAACCAAACACCCTGGATGAGTAACTCGTCAACTGGCCTGAACCTCTGTCTGAAATCGTTTCCAAACAGGAAGCCTATCTCTGGGCCAGCTTAGGTACGATATCAGCTTGTGAGCAACTGGCCATTGTGCTGCATCCTGGCTGCGGTGTGGAGCACCCACGGGGTTTCTTGCACTGCTGGGTCACTGCTGGTTTTGGATGTGGGGCCAAATCAGGATGCGGGCAACAGCACGCACCCTAAACTGAGTAGACGGAGGAGGTGGAGAGAGGCTGGGATTCATTTCTCTGGGGAGGCGCAGGGGTTTAGGCCCAGCCCTGCCAACTCGGATATCAAACTCCAGTGGACGCAGGCAGCAGGGCTCGCAAGCCGGCCCGCGGTGGCAGGGCGCGGATCCGTTCCCACCGGCAGCTGCTCGTGTGATTTACACATTGCAGTCAGGCTCCTAAAGCGCCGTTTCTGGATCACTGGCCACTGGGGATTAATGGGCGATTGTATCACCTGATGCATAATCAATCGCAGCTCCCAGGAGCTGACCTTGTCACCCGTGCACCACATCAAAGGGAGCTGAATCCCGCTGTCTCCAAACGTCCGGCTCTGGTCCGGCAGCACTGGGTGCAGCCACCGGCGGGTGCAGTGGGAAACAAAGGCAGCTCGATGCCACCTTGCTTCTTCCCCAGGGCCAGCGCCCAGCTCTGGGCACCAGTGGGAGTCTTCCCATGGTTGCTTTCCCTTCTGCGGCTGGCACCCGCCGGCCCGTTCCAGGACCGCTGGAGCCCAGGAGCTGCAGTGAACGTGGGCACACACGAGCCAAGTGACCCTAGGCCGGCTGTCCCAGCCGGTGAGAGCAACCCAACCCACGCTCCCTGCTTTCCTTATGGAGGGGGGGCTAAGGGATTTGACCAAAGCCCCACAGCACGCTAGTGGCAGCTGGGGTCGAGGCCAGCTCTGCAATCATTCTCCCCGCCCACCTGTGCCCACCGTAGCAGCGCATGCCCCCTAAAGCAAACCGCTTTGCAGAGAGGAAACCACCCCTCGCCTGGGACTGGGATCCCTCAGCATCAGCATCAGGAAGGCCGAGATGCTTCTGGCTGGCCGATGCTCTTGGTTTTTGCCGTTGCTTTCAGGCATGTGATTACCCCAATGCAACAAACAGATCGGGAAGAGAACGGACGGGTAAAGGAGGGATCCGGGCTACCCTGAGCAACGGGCTGCTTAAAACATGTGAGGTCTTCTGGATACCACGGCCCACACCCGACCCCAGGAGCCCCCAGCAGCTCAGCCCATCAGTGGATGCTTAAGGCCTCTTGCAAAGCAATGCCCGATAACTCGCTCTGTACGCGGTGTCTGTAAACTGGACCGTGTGCCCACAGCCCTGTATCCAGCCGGGGTTTTATACCACCGTCATTCTGGTTCTGCCTCTCTGGAAGTGGCTTTGCTAAACAAATGACCTCACGTCACGAGGTGCCCACTGCGGACTTGCACAGTGTTGCCCGTGAAGGCTTGAAATAAAGCAAAGCCATTTCTGAGATGCCGATGTAGAAAAAGCAGCAGCCCAGAGCGATGTTTTCCGGCTGGGTTATAAACCACAGCCCAGGGGACGAGCGCGGAGACGCCGGCGCAGCTGGGCTGCACGCTGCGCAGAGGAGCCTGCTGTAATGCATCCGGAAGCAGGGGAGAAAGGCACTGTTCCCCGGCAGAAACCCTCCAGCAGATCCTGTCGGCCTAGGTGAGCCGAGCTTGGAAAAGCCTTGTAGAAGATGCATGCCATAAATGATGGAGCACCCACCCCCTGGGCCCCACGAAGCGCATCTGGTCCAAGGGGCAGCAGCGAAGTGCTGCGTGCTAGGGGCCCAAGCGGCACGGACCCAGGCGGTCTTGACCCCTGGCTGCCAGAGTGATTTCCAGAGCTCTGGGCTTGGTTGGAGCAAACTCAGCAGCTCTAGCACAGCCCTTTTACGATGCCTGGCAGTGCAGCAGGGACAAGCCGGCTCTGCCTGCAGCGAACAGCAGGCATCGTAGAGCCGCGCGTGCAGCAGGAGGGTGGGAGGTGGCAACCAGCAAAGCCCAGAGACATGGGCTTGTGCCAGGCACCGTACATACTTACTAAAGGGCAAGAAGGGATCTCACGAGGTTACATCGAGTCCGTCCCCTTGTTCGAGGCAGGACCGTCCCTGACTAAACCTTTCCAGCCAAGCGTCTGTCCCACCGGCTCTGGAAAACTCCCCAGGGAGGAGGCTCCACATCTCCTCCGGACAGCCTGGCCTAATGTTTGCCCACCCTCACAATCACAAAGATCCTCCTCATCTCCAACCTCAATTCCCCCGCTGCAGCTTGAGGCCATCGCTCCTAGGCCTGTCTGCTACAGCCCCGGAGGAAAGCCCATCTCTCTATCATCCCCTGTCGGGTACGTGAACACTGGGATCAATTTAGGCTGCTGTTTCTAGCCGTCCCGCCTGCAACATGACCTCGGGAAGCAGCCCAGGCGTGTGGGAGAAATCCCGAGGGGTGATGAAGGGCAGCCTGTAATTTTCAGACTTTTGGCTGCTTTAAAGCCATGGGCCCGAGGTAGCTCCACAGGAGCGGGGCCGAGCAGCAGAGCTCCGCTGGCCGACTCCAGATGAAAATCAAGCCCTTGCCCTCTCTCTCCCTTCCGTGTTATACGTGGTTTTTAGGAGAGGCGTTTTGTCGCCACTGCCACTAATTCCTATTGCAACATGACAAAGCTGGCTCAGTATGAAGAGGAAAGGCCACTAGCTCTGTAGACCTAGACCATCGGTGATGCACAGGGGGTGCACGTGCACCCCGAGATTGGCCATGCACCCCCTGGTTGGCGATCGGCTGCTGGGGGACCCCCAGACTCGGGAGGCACCAGTTGCCCATGATCTAGACCACCCTTTCTGTTCAGGGCACCTCTTGGAAAATGCCACCTCTTCGCTTTCACTTGTTTTTTGACTACCAAACATACTAGAGCAATTCTTCTGCTGCATCGACCCCAGAACACCCTCAGCAGGGCAGGATGCTTGTGACACGATGGATTCCTACTTGAAATCTCTGGGCTCATTTTGTGTCGGTATTTTCACACCTAACGGCACGAATATTGCAAAGTACCCTGCAACATCCTTAAAAGGATCCCCCAGCACCCTGGTTGAGAATCTGTGCTTTAGACAAGCAAACTCAAAATCAAATCCATTTTAAAGAAAAAATTGCTTCCAAGTTTCCATTAAAACGACGGCCTCATGGTTCCCCTGAGTCTTTTCTGCCAATCAGATTTCCTTGAAAAAGCTTCTCTCGCCTCTTGCCAGACACAAGTCCCAGCCAAAGAACGGGGGCAAGTGAAGCCGGGCCCTGGATGGTGACCTGGGTGTCGTGTGCCCACTGACCAGCTCATAGGATGGGTGAGGAAATGACCACAGGGCTCAGCTATGGAAATGAAGGGCCCCGAGACACAAAGTCATTCAAGAAGAATTGGAATCTGAAAGTTTTACTGAATGAAGCACTCCCCATTCCCCCATCTCTTCCAGGTACCATGAGTAGGTGTTTCTTGTAGACAAAAGACTCTTTTGATTCATCAAGCACAGGACCAAGACCCTGACCATCAACCAAGAAAACTGACCGCTTCCCCCTTAGTAGCATCTTCAGGTCACAGTGTCTCTTGCCGTCGCTGCTTTGTAGTACAGCCTCATAGAAGAAGCTCTTCTATTGCAGCGTAATTCCTAGCAAGCTTTGCATCTAGATCATTGCTTTACATCTCTGACCTGTTTCGAGTCCAATTCAGAGACCCGAATGGCCATGAACGCATTGCAACATGACCGCAAATCCAGAGTATTGCATGGCCAGATCCTACAGCAATCTCCTCCTCTTCCTTTACCTCCCGTCCCATCAGAGACAGCCGGTCTGTCAGGCAGATCCTGCTTTTAAGTGGGTGCAGTCTGAATAGCTCCTCATTCCTGCACATGCTAGGGGCAAATGGTACAGCTTAGCAGAAAGAGATGGGGTATATACCCAGAAGTAGCAGAGCTATCACACTGCCCCCGCCCCACTAGCATAGACATAGGACACAACTGGATGGAGGTGAGGACGGCGACACCTCTTCATCCACACCTTGCTCCAAGGAAGTGGAGGAGGCCAAAATTAGGCACAACCAAGAGAAACCACCCCCTCCCTGTCTCACAGTTAATATTTAGGTAGGTTTTAGGACAGCCAGGGGCACGTGCGAGTGGGAAGGGAAAGCAGCAGAAGCAGCTCATCCAACCCCGTCTGCCCATGGGACAGGTGTGCCCCACTGTGCTATCACCCAGCCTCGGGGGCTCTGTGGGCTGTGCTCGGACATGCTGTGGTCTCTCGGGCATGAGACCACTTGCCTCCAAGTCAGTTTAGCTGGAGCAGTAGCCTGTCCTTCAGCCACGGTCCAGGCAACGTCCCCGCACAACCGAGACTGGTTACGTACTACGTGTAGAGACGGAACTGTAATTTAAAGATGCTCCCTTAGTTAGAAAGCTGATAACGGGGAGATGGTCCCTCAGTTAAGTAGCTAGTGGGTGAGCGAGACAGACAAAGGGCCTCCAGAGGTTGCCTACTGTTCCACAGTAAAGTATTTTGCTCTCTTCGTTCACGCACGCCTGCTTTGGTTGGACCCAGTGATCACTAAGCACTGTCTGCTGACACCTTGCTAGACTGCCAACCGGCAGGGACCACGTCACCATTTTAGGCACCATTTGGGGGTTTCCCGTGTGTGTCACTGGCATGGATGGCTGGGACAGCGGCAGCACCATCTGTTTGCCAGCACAGCCCCTGCCCTGAAATGGTGGCTACTTTCCCAGCAGCTGTATAAACACACGGAGGCTTTTATGCAGGAATGTGGACAGTCACGAACCAGAGCGTGGAGGCTCTGCCTCGTGGGCACCGGCTGGCTTATGTTTCCCCAGCTTGGCAAAGCAGGGACGAAGAAGCCTGGCTAATCTCTGCCAAACAACTGCAGCATGGCTACCTACCGCAAAACACCAGGCCAGATTCATTCCCCCCTTGGATGAATGCTACGGCATACTAGAACGTCCCAGCCCAGCGGCAGGGCATGCACCTCTTTTAGGACAGGAGCATTACAGAGCAGAAAGGGGGAAAGGAGGCAGCCTCCGTTTCCATGAAAAGGCAGAGGGGCGTGAAGGTGGTGGTGGCTATGCGGAGAGCAAACAGCCTTGGAGATCTCCACAATTTGCTCAATCAGTTAGAAATGACTCCAAAACCATGAAGCTGATAAGCCAGCCAGGGAACCTGCCTTCCCAATTATCTGTCTTCTCGGTCACATTTATTAAGCTCTTGCTCCTGTGAAAATATTCTCCACCCAAGTGGCTAGGCCCCGACTCCAGCCAACCTACTTATTAGATGCACAGGATGACTGAGCACACATGATTGCTCACACAGCCCACACACGCTGGGTGGGAAGGTTGCCACCCATTCACATTTGGTCTGGAGAATCTGGTTTTGACAGGCGTGCTCCAGTTCCCCTTGCTAATCCGTCCTGTGTGCTGCAGACTGTACGCCTCCGGGGTGAGGTAGCAGAGCTGGGAGAAGCATTTCTTTTGGGGAATGTCACCCAGTTTCCCATTAGCAAACCACCTGCAAACAGACAGCCACATTTGCAAACTCGCTCCGTGGAAGTCAAGCAGAGCTTTGAATTCAAGGGGTGAGAGCTTTTCCCTGCTGAAGACGAGAGTTTGGCCGGTGGCTTTCCCAAGAGCAGGATTTCTACCCAACCTTAGCAAAAATCAGAGCTCGTCTTGAATGATCCTGGGAGCAGTTTGTTGTGAGCAAACCTCAAGAATTGGAAGTAGCCAACATCTGCACTATGTGGAGAGCCTACTGGTCCCCTCGTCGGTCCGGGGGGTGTCTTTTGTTGTGTCGGGGTTGATGGTAGTTTTATGAAGAGGTTTGGGTAGGGGAGGGCTGATCCAGCTAGATGTGAACTCTGGAGGTCCCTTCCAGCTTGACTTCTCTACGATGCACCCACTATAAAATGTTCACCCACTTCTGCCCCAAATAACCTGAAGGGTGTGACGGAAATGCTCGGGGAACAGGCTTTCCTTGGGTAGGCGCGTGAAGATTCACACAAACTTTGGTGGAAAGCAAGCAAGGACATACATGGGGCTGAATAAAACCCACCTTTGAGCAGCTCCTGCAAAGTCTGTAACTTCTCCACCTCTCTCGTCACTGTGCCAGGTGCCCCCTCCGTGGCTGGAGGACACAGTGGCACCGCGGCTTAGGTCGCTGCCTTGACTCGACACCCACAAGCCACAGTGCCGTTGGCCCTGGAAAGAAGCGGCACTGAAAACCTGGTGAAAACCCACGGTGCCAAAGGCAGGTCTTAGTGAGAGAGAAGTGGACAAGGAGCCTGTGACCTCTGCACGGCAGCCAGCCCTGACCAGCCCCCGGCGACCTGGGGGACAGCGCTGAGCGCGAGCGTGAGAAGCAGAAAGGCGCGCTCCCCGCAGCTCCCAGGGGAGCGCCGAGCTCTGCCGGGGCGCCCCTCCGCCAGCCTTGCCCCAGGGCAGGACAGGGTGGTGCAGTGGTGTGCCCTGCCTATGACCCGGCTGAGGCGTGCTGCGGGCCACGTCCCTCCCTTGCATGCCGCTGGCGTGCCCTAGCCTCAGCTCGACGGGTTGTTTGGGGTTTTCAATGGAGATTTGAGCATCCTCCCCAGGTCCCTTCTGCTCATGCTACCAAGGGATGAGCAAAATGGCACCTCCTCCCCACCCCCAGCCCCGAGAGCACAGGGCCACAACAGCTCCCTCCTCCGTGGCAGTGGCAGGGGAGAGTTGGGAGCAGGGGACAGGGCCAGTGCTCTGGGTGTCACTGCCTCTCTGCTGCACCCACCAATGCAACGGAGGCACCAGCCATCTCCAGGGCACCAAATTGCTTCTCAGCCTCTCCGTGGTAAACCCACTGAAACCTGCAGCGCACAAGGGAGGGACGTGGCCAGGAGCGCCTTGACCTGCCTCCGACTTCTCGGCCTGTGTGAGGAGGTACCGGTGAGGGCGATCCCAAAGCAAGCCTGACCTCGTGCCTGCAGAGGCAGAGCACGTCCCCAGCGCCGCGCCGCGCCGCGCTGCCCTGACCCCAGCGCCGGGTAGGAGACTCCTTGCTGCCCTGCTCCCAGGCAGCAGAAACAGCGGCTGACTCGGTGCAGGGGCCTGGGCCATTTCTCCTCTCCGGCAATGAGACCCGGAGGCGCTGGGGGAAACCAACCGGGTGCCTGAGATGCGTTAAGCTTCATCCAAAGTGATCAGGGCTGAGCAAAAAGCCAGAGGCCGGAGGAATGATTTGGGGCTGGGAGGTGGAGCCGGAGCAGATGCTCTCCTAGATGCTTTCTGGGCTAAGCCTCCACCCGACCTGAGATCACGGGGGCCTGGCCTTGCTGTCCCCCATGGCCCCTTCCAGTCCTACATACCCTTGACCATACAGGCTCTGCTTCGGTGACCTAATACATTTTTTTTTAACATTGGGAAGCCTGCAAGACAGATCAGAGGAAGACAATCCCAGTCCCCTCCTGGGAGCAGTGCCGTCCCCTCGGGGAGGAAGCTGTGAGCACGCAGGTGCTTTCCCCCAGGGCCTGGAGCTGAGCGCCCCCGACACAGCGCCGCCGGGACCGGGCTTGTAATACAGTTCACCCGCCTCTGTTTGCTTTTGACTCAGTGACCCCCCTCCTCAAATCGTGCTGCTGTTGACTCAAGGTGAAAAGCAAGTACATACTTTCACTTTAAAGCTGCCCGACTGCACGTACCGGGGGGAACTCCCCGTCGGGGTGGCCGAGCATTTCCAATGGGAAGCAAGGCGAATGCAGCCGGGAACAGGCAATGCAAGTAGCATGAAGAAGTGGCCTTGCTGAATGAGAAAACCAGAGCAAGCGCCCCCCCCCCCAGCACGAAGTGGCCTGAAAAACTCCAGGCAACACCGCTGGCAAAGATGGGACCCCAAATGCCAATCCCTACTTCTGTTTGGCTTAGTGTCCGCTGGGATCCAGCTCATCTCCACAGCCGGAGGGACACCGACCCTGTCGGGATAGGGTTGGGAGCCCGGCTGCTCCAGACCCTGTGCAAAGGGAGCACCGGGGTAGGCAATGGTGCTCATGCTGCGTTAGAAGCTGGTGTAAGCCCTGGAGCTCAGGAAATCCTGTATTTCACAAGTATTCACTGTATTGCCTGCTCTGGGGAGGCTGCAGAAGAGCTCACAGGTTGGGCCCACACCCAGGAGGAGGGTGATGGGTCTGCTTCCCAGCTTAGCTGTTAGGGGAATATTTGCTGGAAGGGCTGAGCCGCTCCTTTTGGCCTAAGAACATCTCACTCCGGCCGTGCTTGATCTCTACAGGTGGTACGTCACACAGCAGGACGACCTTCCTCCAGCTCTGCAAGCGCGGGAAGGAGGAAAGCTGGTTCTTCCTCCGGAGAGCGGCAATCTCCCTCTCAGATGATGCACCATCCCCTCGAAACGCCGAGAACAGGCAGCCCAGGAAAGTACCAGCCGGCCAACTTCGCAGCAACGGAGGGCCAAAGTCAGTGACAAGCCTCCTCCTTGTCGGGCTCAGAGGGCACCTGGTCCTCTGCGCTGGGGTGTCTGAAAACTGGCAGCTGCAGGGCTTTTCAGTGGGCCCATCATGGGGCGAGTGCCTGCTGGAATTGCAAGCACAAGACCCCATTTCTGGCTAGGATGCGACCCTTTAGCTACTCCCCCCATGCATCAGCCTGGTGGCCTCGCGCCCCGCTCGCTGCAAGGGCAGCCGTGCATCACCTCCTTCCCTGAGGATGCAACTGCGGAGTAGCTCGGTCGCTTGTCACAAGCCCTCCTGCAGCCAGAGCAAGGCAGGGAAACCCTGCGTCTCCTCCCCAGCTGGGAAACACAACTGTGGTGATGCCCACGGTGAAAACCAGTCCCCAAGTCTCACGCAGCAGGGCAGGATCTCTACCCAGGGCTCGAGCAAGGGGCCAGGGGGCAGGAACCTGAGCGGGCAGGCGAGTCCTGGCAGGCTCCCCGCCCCGCCCCGCAGCTTGCACAGGGCCGTCCCATTCCTGCACGGTGAGTTGCTTCGATTGCTTCACCCAAGAGCCACGTTGAGACTGTGGCCACGGGGCAAAGCTCTCCCCAGCCCGCTCAGGCTCCGGGCACACGGGGAGGGCTGAATCCCGGAGGCAAGGTGGCCCGATTCACCGAGAGGCGTCGAATCCTGGAGCAGTCAGGCTGGAAGGGACCTCCAGAGGTCATCCGGTCCAAGCCCCTGCCTGCGGCAGGATCCGCCCTATCCAAACGTCCTATACAGATCAGCCTAACCTCGTAGCAAACCTGCACACTCAGTGCGGACACCACGCAAGACATAGCACTGAACCTGCCATAGGTAAAGCAGGGGGACCATGGTAGCTGTAAAAGGCTGTCAATATATGCCCAAGAGAACCCAGGTAAAGGCCGTGCCCCCGTCACCATCCCTCCCAGTCCATATAAAAATGACCGGGGGGTCAAATGTCCTTCCTGACCCCATCTCGAGGGCAGATTTTACACCCCATCCCCACCCAGCTGGACCTTGACCTGATGGAGCCTCCCGACATCTGCGCTGGGTGCAGCCCCCCCACGATGAGATAACCTTCATCACCTTGAGCGAAGCTAGAGTTGGGGTCAGGCAGGAATCCCCCCTCGGGCAGATCAGCGGGGCAATCCCAGACCACAAGACAGGGCCATCACTGCTCTGGTCGGTGAGAACTTCGATGTCACGATCGTTGAAGACGCGATTTCAGAGGTATCCAAAGGCAGCCCCGGTAGATTTGATGGTGTGTCAAGTATCATCACCTATGTTTGACTTTTTAGGAAAAGTGGCTTTTTTTTTGGCTTTCCTGCATAGCCTGGGGACTAAGGTCTCAGATGAGGTGAATGGGCTCAAAATGATCGATGCCTTGTTGTACATCATGGCGCTGCTGGGCACCGCTCAGTGCTCGAGTCTCCTGGGTACCAATGTTAATATTGTCGCTCTTCAGATGGGCCTTCGAGGCGTCCTTGCCTCTCCTCTTTTCCCACCTCTAGAGCAGTGACCAGTGGTAAGTGGGGAGGACAGGACCTGTTTTGTGAGCCAGGTGTCAGGCATCCTGATGCTATGTCTTGTAGCTGGTGCTGTATAAACCTGGCTTCAAAGCTGGTGGCGTTTGAGTCAAAATGCCGGCTTTCATGCTTCTGTCCTTCCAGCTGATGTGGAGGATTTTCCAAAGACATCACTGGTGCTATCGCTCCAAGCTTTCAGGTATTTCTGATATGTCATCCAAGTTTCACACCCATGCAACGGGACAGAGAGGTCGACAGCCTGGTAGATAAGGAGTTTGGTTTGGGTACTGGTGATCATGAAGACATAATTTCAGCTGTCCAAAGGCATCCCTATTTACAGCTCTGGCCAAATAGCCCAATCCTTTGGGCAAAGAAAATTGCTGCCCTGTTCCCTGGGTTGTGAGGACCTGTAACATCTTTCCCCAAGGGCTTGCAGAGCAGGAGGGACCGTCACAAGCAATCACCTAGCACTGCATGGAGCCCCCCTCAAGGCAAGGCTAGGCATTGTAGTCAGCCCCATCATATGCAGCCCACTTCCCCCTTTAGCAGGCTGGGAAGGGCAGTGGCTTTTGCTGCCTGCTCGGTCCCAGTCATAGGACGTGTCAGAGCACTCCTTAGGGACCTGGGTGCATTGCACCCACAGGGATTTTGGGCAGGGCTTTGCAGAACGCCCGGGGATCTGGTATTCGGGGGCACGAGATGCTTGTCTGACCGAGCTGCTCCTGTAGCTCAGAGGTGCGCAGCCCAGCTCCGAGGCTTCCTAGCAAGCTAGACTTTTGCAAAACTCAACTGCCCTCACTTTGCTGAAGCGCGATGAACTAAGATGGTGTTTCTTTCTCTTTCCTCCATTCCTGTGCCCTCGTGATATGCCTCCGTGCGCCTTCCAGGGCTACTCCTTTGCCATCCTTCGCACTTGCCCGATCCCAAGCCCAACCTTGTCCTTTCCCCAGTGCTCACCCTTGACTGTCCTGGCTCAGCTGGTGTTGAGGCCTGGCATAGCTCTACCCTGGTATTTCCTGGCATGCCTACAATTAACCACAATTAATACAAGCGGCAGCAGGAGCCTTTTCATGCTGAACAGGCCCGTTGGCCACGGCTGGTGCTTTCAGCACCCAGAGAGAGGAACGCATCAGTGATCCTGCAATGGGATTTGGTTTCAAAGGCTGACACATGCCTGAACGTGCTGCAAAGGGGTTTACAAGGCTTGGGCCAAGTGTTTCTTTCTGTTCCAGCTGCGTAAATGCAGAATGACCCCCCTGGCTTTGATGGGGGCACCGGGGTTTTATATACGTCAGACAGCACTGTCGTTAGTTAGGTAGTGGTTACCCATTCCTGGGGTAATTCCCTCCATCACAGCCACCCCAACAGTCTCCAGTTAAGACTACAGCCCAACTGTGCTAGGTGCTGTACATATCCACGGACCTTACAATCTAAATAGAGCAGCCCGGCAAAGGAAGCAACATGCTAGTGTTATACAGGGGAAACTGGGGCCTGGGGCATTACATAAGTTTGTCCAAGAGAGTCTGTGGCAGAGCTGGAAAGTAAATCAGGATCTCCCAGCACAGGGCTAACAGAACCCCGGGATGGAGGGGTCTCCGTCGGGCTCACCTGGCTAGGTGTGTCCCAAGGGCAGGCTGCGGGCTGGCGCTGCTGCTGCTCAGCCTGCAGTGCTGCCAGGGCAAACGCACTTTGTAAGAGGTGGGTCTTGGGCTTCGGGAGCAGGAGTCTACGGTCCTTTACCAGCTGTAACATAATCGCTGCTCTGGGATGGGAAGCGAAGCAGCAGGAGGCTGCGCTCTCAGCTTGGCTTAGTCCCTTGAGGGACTGAGGTCTGCCAGGGCAAGGGTGGCACGGGCAGTGTGAGGTCAGGGCACACCAGCTGGGCTTGGGCAGCGTATCAGGCCCACCATGCAACTCTGGCTGGTCCCACAGGTCCCAGCTAGGCAGGGTGGGCTGCAGGAGGGGGCTGCTCTCTGCCGCACATCAAGGTGCCCTTCTCCTCGCGGTAGCGCATCCTCAAGACAGGACCTGGCCAAGAGCTGTATGTGCTCTGGCTGACAGAGGGGTCTGGGGCTGGCTGAGCACCATCACTTCGGGCCCCCATGGGGACGGGGATCTGCTCACTTCCTACAGGGGATTCACAGCCTTGAGCAGCACTGGGCAAGAATATTGCCAGGCTGGTGATATTCCCTCCCACTGAGTTTCTTGGAAGACATCGCAGAGCACCGCCACGGTAGATCGGCTGGGAAGGTATCACCAACGAAGCCCCTGGAAAACCCATTGCATCACACGGGAAGATCACCGCACCAATGCCAGCTGCAGCCAATGTTACCAGCACTGAACTGGTGATCCTCAAGCACCAACTTTGCAAGGCTGGACATTGTATGTGTGTGCCCGGCTCCCAAAACAAG
This sequence comes from Crocodylus porosus, assembly GCF_001723895.1. Lineage (NCBI taxonomy): Eukaryota > Metazoa > Chordata > Crocodylia > Crocodylidae > Crocodylus > Crocodylus porosus. The sequence continues at coordinate 112,422,069 of NW_017728947.1, read as the reverse complement.
CGCTCTACTCCCAGCTTAGTGACGGCCTGAGATCTCACCGTGGTCAGAGGAAACGCTACAAGGACACGCTGAAGGCAGACCTCAAGTCTCCTAAGTCATCTCAGGACCCATCTATGAGCCAAGGTGGAAATCATCCTCCAGCTGAGGGATTGCTAATGACAACCGAAGCTAATATTTCCCTTTCTTAATGTTTCATTAAGGTGTTACTGGTTTCATAGGAAATGCTGTAGCCTCAGCTCTGGAAGAGAATAAGAGAAGCTAGGACTTGGGGTGGTTCAACCACTTGCTTCGGTCTTGGGAGAAGAGGCCGTGGGAAAAGCCACTGGAAGTCCCTGCAGTCGTGGGCATCGTGGTTTCCTTGCTCAACGCAACGTCGTGCTGTTGTGCAACCTTGTGCCATCCTTGGGAAAGCTGAGGAGCGATTTGCTCGGCAGCTACTGCCGTGGTGGGGAGGGCAGTGTGCTCCCATAAACGCACGTGTACAGCTGGGCCAAGGCCAGCCCGAGATGCTGATGCAGAGTGGGCAGCAAAGGGCCCTTCTCCCTGGGGTTAGCTAAATCTTTAAACCCTCCCCTCCCACACTGCAAGCCTATTAGCAGGGCCATTGTAAAGGCAATTGCCTTCCGCCAGCTCTGTCCCCCCGGCTCTTTAAGTCAAGTGGAGGGGAGGATGAAAAATGGATAAACTAGACCATCGCAATCCTATTATGCAGCACAGCCCACCCCAGAGCACACGACCTTCTGTGAAAGCTGGGCACGGCCAGTACAGAAGCGCAGAGGTGGGAAGGACTGGACAGCAGGGATTTGCCAGGAAGGGTGACTGTAAGGGAGGTCTCTGCTCTTTAGGACAGCTACCATTCGGGTCAGGACCCAACAGGAGACGAGAGAGCTCCTGGCTTCATCAACCCCCCCGGTCATATAGAGACTGCAGAAGCAAAGCTTTACAAGCCACCACAACCCCCAGCAGAGTCAAAGGGCAATGCTGAGGTTCAGCCCCTCCCAGGACTGGGCCCTGCAGCTGAGACACACCGGGTGCTGGCTCCCAAGTGGAAACCTGTTTTAGCCCCAAAACCTGAAATGTCCAAGTGGGGATTTGGAGTTGGAACAGACTCATTTTTTTGCTAATATTCATTTAAAAAACCTGGGGGGGAAATGTAATAAAAAACATAACTGAAATATTTAATTTACCATATATATGGTAACTATATATCTATATATATATATATATAAAAAAATTAAATCTTCTATTCTGGAGGTCAGATCCAGAGGCCAGATTGTGGGCATTGGTAGCTCACCCATGTCAAAAATTTCAATTACAGTTGACAAGAGAAGAAAGCAGATGGAAATGATAGTCTCAAAGCTTTTGAAGTTGGAACAGGCAATGATGCATAACCCATAAAGTGAAGATGATGATGATTATGACAAAAGGTTATAAAAAAAATCAGAAAAATCAAATTAATCTTCCGCAGTGAAGCTGGGTTCAATTAATGTGTTTGTGTGTGTGTCTATATATATATAACAATGTATATATATCAGTAGTATATATAGTACTAGTCTATATTATATACTATTTATACCATGTATATTACACACGCACAGTTTTAATTTATTATGAAAATATTCACTGAAGTAAAAAAAAAACCCAGCCAGTTTTACCCAAAGAACCCCACTTTTCTTTCCCAGCATTTTGACACCCCCGCCCCCCTCCCCCCTGACCTGCACACACACATTTAATGACTGGACAGCAGAGGCTAAGTCAGGATGGAGCCAAAGCACTTTCTAGCTGCACACTCAGGGGCCGTTTCATTGTATTACATCTTCAGCCCGAGCCCCCTTCATGTCATTGCAACAGGGACATGAGAGTCTTTTGCCACCTCCTAACTGCTGCTTTAAAACAAAGCCTGGTCCGGCCATTATACTCTCCCTTGCAGGCCCTGTTTCAGAATATAGTTCCAGGAGGAGAAACTGTCCCAAGAACTGCAGGTCATGACGAAGCAGGTATTTAGTGAACGCTCTCAGTAGAGGAGCCTGGCTTATTCAGCATTATACCCACGGCTGACAATGCTATCCTACCAAACGAGACGCAGTGCAACCAAAACCCAGTTAGAGCCATACCCGGTGCAGCATTTTGCATTTGCCGAGTCCAGTAATGGCTACATGAAGCATGAACACGGTGGGAAGCAAGATACTGCCCTTTATTAACGTTGCGTTTCTGGTTTTATGGCAATCGTCGTATCTGGAACGAGGAAAGCTGAAACTCTGGTTGGTTCAGATTGGAAAACTCATTAGTCCGACACAGATCTCCCTGCCAGTGGGTTCCCCCAGGGAGAGATATTGCATCACACGGATGGAGCAGGATTGGCCAGCCCTTTACAAACAGATGGGGGGAAAATGCGATTGGGAGGGAGGGGAGCATCAATTACAGTTGCTTTTTTGCTTTCATAACCCTGCTTATTTCCCCCACTCCAGTTTGACATGTTTTTCATAATTGAAGCCATAACCAAAGCCTCCGTGAAAGCTCATCACGCAGGCTTGACAACACAAGACCCTCCGGAGGAAAAGAAAACCAACAGACCCGGGAACGGGCTTGCTCCCTCCCTCCGGGCAGGTCGGAAGCAGGCAGGAAAGCAGCTCCACGGCGCGACTGACAGTCGGGCCTCGCTTTTGAACGCTGCCTGCCTGGAGCAGCAGTGGTCTCTGTCTGAACTGCTGTCCCGCGTGGCATGGGAACAGGAATCCACTTGGAAATCGGGTTAAGCACGTCGTGTTTTGCGCCTCTGGTCTCGCCTGAGCTCTCCCTTGCAACATCCCTTGGCACCGGGAGATCTTGCATGATACAGATTTTGTGTTCGTTTCTCTCCGTGCTGTTAAATAGGACATCTGCCTTATTCCCCACTTCCTAGAAACCCGGTCGTCTGCAACCGCGGCTTGACTGAAGCTTTAGCAGGCAGAGCAGCTTTTTCAGCATAGGAAATTAGTAGTAGCACTCCCACGGGTGCCAAAGAGATGGCTGGTACCAAAATCTGCCCATCCCAACAGGCATTCCCTTGGCATGGGAGTGGGGAGCAGATACTCCTGAAACCCAGACGCTTCCCAAACCTCGAGAGGGGGCAAAGCCAAGCACGCTGGCCTGGCTCATCTCATCTAGCACCAACCTGCTTGAAAGACTGTGCCCGTTAGCTCCTCTGAGCAGCGTGTTCTCCCTATTCACATCTTTCTGCACAAAGGCTTCCTGCCACAATGCCTCCCCCAGCTCTTCTGTAGCTCCTGCTCAGCTCCTGCGTGCTGGTAGCTGGAGGTACCATCAGTCAGACGGCTTTGGAGCTGCTGTTCCACCGACTGACACCGGCGCCAGCCTGCCAGTCAACAGACTAGTGTGGATGACCAATGTCCGAGTGACTGACCATTTCACTGCAATATGGTCCATAAGGCCACGAGCCCCCTGAGCAGTGGTAGAAAGAAGGAAGGCCAACGACCAAGTGGTTTTACCCACCCCAGAAGTGCCACGTGGTGGCAGTTTGGAAGGGATGGTCAGAAAGTCCTGCAGGGACCCAGCTGGCTACTCTATGGCCATGGATATCCGAGGCTAGCAGACTGGAAAGATGGTCACGGCCAGGAGGGACAGGACATCCTTCCAGGGACCAGGCAGAGTCCCAGTTTTCAAGGCACCTGGGGTCTTTGATAAGAGCATCTCCGATTTCATAACCTAACAAACCTTGCCCCTCTTTTTAAAGACGCCACCATCCTGCAATAAAGATAACAAACAACTGTCACTACTTTTCCAGATATGCAAGCTGGAATCTGCCTTGCCTTCCCCTCAGTTGGCAGTCACCCCCAAAACAGTCGGCATGGGTTAGATTTTCTGAGGTACTGACTGCCAGCGGCTCCAAATGTCTTCAATGGGAGCAGCAGAATTTGGGCAGCTGCTAAAACAAAGGCACGGATATTAATTGACCCTCATGCTGTGTAGTCTTCAGGATCTGATCGCTTGGGATGGCACCCAACACTGGCTGTGTGGGACTGAGAAGCCTGGAAGGAGGCACTTAAGGAGTCTGAGCACCAAAGAAATGCCCATATGCCACCTGAGAGATGATGGCTTCCTGTCTCTTGGGTCAGGTTTACATTTGCAGAACAGCTGAGGCATCAACATCTATGTGGGCAAAGTAACTGATGGATGGATGGATGGATGCATGGATGGATGCATAGATGCATGGAAGGATACATGGATGGATGCATGGATGCATGGATAGATGCATAGATTCATGGATGGATGCATGGATAGGTGGATGGATGCATGGATAGATGCATAGATTCATGGAAGGATACATGGATGGATGCGTAGATGCATGGAAGGATACATGGATGTATGGAGGGATGCATGGATAGATGCATAGATTCATGGATCGATGCATGGATGCATGGATGGATGTGTAGATGAATGGAAGGATACATGGATGTATGGATAGATGCATAGATTCATGGATGGACGCATGGATGGATGGATGGACAGACTCTCCTGAGCAGTGATGGACACAGCAGCTTGTAGCAGTGACACAACAATTCAGCCCGTGCCCTATGACAGGGGAGGAGATGACACGTCCCAAGGGCAGTCCCCCAAGCTCATCTGAATGACGCCTCATCCTCACTGCTCAGAGAGGGGAGAGGGAAGAGATGCAGCCACAGTATACCCAGCGGCATCTGATATGCCAGCAGATGTCCATGCCCCGGGAAAACCAAACTGACTGGGAGACAGAACAATGGGCAGCCCTTGTCACAGCACTGGAAGTCACCGCTTTAGGGAAACAGGCTGTGGGCCACCCTCCTCCTGCTGCAGAGGATCTGGGAAGATGCTGCCTGGGGGTGCTGAGCAAGGAAGCACTGAGACTCCAAAGCACTCAGCCTCCCAGGATCAGGCCCTCCTATACAGTAAAAAACGGGCAGTAGGAGGCACGGGGATGCCTCAGCCCATAGTCTTCTGTGCCAGCTATGCCTGGTTTTGTTTTCCACCCCTAGAAGGAGAAATGTGGAGCCTGAAACAGGCCCACATGAATCTACTGACTCTCCATCCTTATGCTGCGGGTCCTGCCAAAATGGCCTGGCCTGGCTGGGAAAGACAGCAATCGTTGTCCCCGAGGCTACAGTGCTGCAGGGAGCTCGGGACTTCTGGGGAGGGTGGTAGCACGTGTGGGGGCCAAGCCAAGCGCAGCTCGGTAGCACGTGAGCCAGGCAGAAAAGGCTGAAAGCCAGGGCTGGGTAGGCTGCTAGCCCAGGGCCAGCCTCAGACTATTGCAACAGACCCTTCCCGTGCAGGAGCAAAGCAATGGTTGCGAGACAGCAAAGTGGCAGGTCAGAGGCTCGGAGCGGGAATGTGGCTTGTGAAGTGGTTTGAGATCTCCGGGTGAGAGGAGGAAACCAAGCACTAATTAAAGCCTCAGGACGAGTCTGCATGGCAGGTAAAGCATCTCCTCCTCTGCTTGAGAGATGGGGAAAGCGAGGCAAGCCCGAACGCGCCCAAGGTCATACAGATTTGGCCGCGGGAGGCCAGGAGTACAGCTCAGGCCTTCTGACTCCTTGTCCTGCATGGTTACCCCCCGATCCGCATCCCCGAAGGTCAAAAGCCAGCGTGTGAGATAAGCCTTTCACTTAGCAGGAAACCAATTTCCCACAGGCGACTAAGAGACCGTCCCTTGGAAGCAAACTGTACCCACCCAAGCCAAGAGCCCCCTGCTCAAAGGACTGCAAGACCGATGGTGGGTGTGGAGCGGGGGCAAGGGGTTGCGGCACATTTGTCACCGTGTGGCACAGGCTTCTTCTACTCCTCCCTAAAGCTGGGCAGGGCACGGGCATACTCCTAGTCTTGTATGCCCAGCATCTGAGGATGGAGTTGGGAGCAGGAGCGGTGCCAGATGGAGAAGGCACAGGGCAAGGGTGATGCCGTGGCTTGCTATACTTCACTGCATTGGCCCATGCAGCCAGGCCAGCCCGGAAGGGGAGACAGCGGTAGGACGGTGTAAGGGGTTTCTGAGATCTGTGGTCCCTCCGCAGACCTGGAGTAGTAGGACTGTGGGGCAGTTCACCAACACGCATGCCCTCTGCACCGTGCCTCTCATAGGGGCCACGGCTCAAGACCTGATACTGCTCTAAAGTGGGGGTGTCTTATGATGCCCCTGCGACGTGCCATCACAATGGAGGCACCAGGACAGCCCACCAGCAGAAGCAAAACACTTCCCCTCTTGCAGCTACTTCTCCGAGGCCTTCTCCTGCCCTTCTGCTTTCAACTGAAACAAATTAAGAAAATTAATTGTTCACTAAATTTCCCAATTAAATCGATTTCCTTTGCTAGGATGCAGAAAGAAATGAGGACGCAGAGGCAAATTTTAATTCTGTAAGAAACCAGTACTGAAGGCTTTGCAGCACTGAAAAGGAAAAGGCCCAACATCTGACCCGCATTCCTGCTCCTGTGGGCATTTGCAAAATCTGCAACCACTTCTACCTCGCCCATGGGCTTGGAAAAGTGAAATCACTGCTGGCCACAGGAGAACCTCAGCCATACAGATCCTAACTGATCCTACTTCCAGTGCACCGGCCCGAATGACAGTCGCTGTGTTTAACACAGAAGTGGAGCGAGGACTCCAACATCAGAAAGGACTATAAGCTGAGTGATTATTATTATTTTGTTTAATGACCAAAATATTTTGCCCTATCTGAAGATAAACACTGCGCTTTTTCTGGTCTTTAACCAACATGGCCAAATTGACTCAGACAAAAATAAAATGAAATGAAACCCTGAAATATTCCAAGTCAAAATGTTCCTCTTTGGAATTAAAAAAAAATATTTTTTTCTAATCCAAAATAGTATTTCAGTAATGTTTACTGCAAATTTCACACACC
>NW_017728947.1:112392942-112415079 GCF_001723895.1 Crocodylus porosus | reverse complement strand
CCCCACACACACTTTCATCGGTTTCAGATACGATGTTTCATTTCTCTTGAACTGGACCGGAAGCCTCCCATGGTCTGTATGACGGTGCACCGCCATCACCACGCTGGGGTAACAGTGAAGGGAACGGGGCCAGAGAGGTCCGACCGGCAATGAGAGCCACGACTCTATCCCGAGAGAAGGTAGGGTGGATGTGCGCCTACCGCCTCTGCCATTTGCGATACTTAAGATGTGATTAACCAGTTAATTATGTCTTAAGCCGTGACCCAGCCACACATTAAATCCATTTATGGTGTGGTAAAAGGTGGAATAAGCCACTAAATTATTCCACGAGAAATGAATAATAATTGGTGGCTGGTTTCTATCATGCCATCAGTTGAATGCATGTCCTGTCAGGTGACCTGGGGTGGGGACATACCGTGATCTACTTTGGTTAGTCTCTAAGGTGCACGTCTACCCTGCCTTCTGCTTGACTTCAGACTAGCACGGCTCTCTACATCTCTGTGCTGGGAGCCAGAGCCAGGCGCCTTCCCCCCACTTCATAATCAAACCCATCAGCTTCAGTGCAGACTCAGGTACTACCCAGACAGAGCCCAGCCTCCAGGAGTTAATCACGTATCCTTTTTTAAGGGCCATTTGGTGCCATCTTAGGACCTGATCTTTGAAGCCTTCCTGACCAAGTAACCCTTGCCCAGGTGAGTAGGGTGAGTGCAATGAGTGAGCACCATTAGCCTTACTAGACCATTCAGGCAAAGAGGGCCCGCTTATGCATGTACCATTTGCAGAGTTCGCCTTACTGATTTATGGAAACGTGCCTTCACAACCCATCCGTGCCACCTTACTCTCGGTGGACGCCTGCGGAGACGGCACGCCAGGTCCATCCCGAAACCCAGCACCAGTTTGGAGGGGGCTGCTGCTCAGACACACGCACTGCGTCAGACAGGGCCTTACCTGTCCCGAAGCCACGGGCATGACCCGCTTTTCGGCAGAAGCAAGGTTGGGTCTGCAATGAGTTCCTGGACCAATCCTAACCGCAGCAGCACGCTAGACTGAGGATAGAGATTTGGTGGCATCCCTAATGCATTAACAGGCTTGGTGGCCGGCCATTGGTGCCGTTCCTAATGGGAGGGCCACGTGCATTAGCAGAGTCAAGGGTTATTGGATCATAGAAAGTTAGGGTTGGAAGGGACCTCAGGAGGTCATCTAGTCCAGCCCCTAGGGATGTGTCAACAGGGGTCCTGGCTGGATCTGGGCAACTCAGACCTTTTTGCAGGTGCAACTGCCTCACATCAGAGAGACCTTTCTGTGCAAAAGTCTCCTGCCTTCTAGTCTGTCGCAAGCGGCCTCTAGACCAGTTTCCCTGAGACGGCAGCTTTTATACGAGCGTGGTGTGGTGGGCTCTAGACCGCTTCAGCATCTTAAGGCTGATTCACCTGGGTGCAATGTAGCTCAGACTGGTTCAATCAAGTGACCAGTGGCTTCAGATCAGGACCATAAGAAGGTTCAGCAGCAAACACTGCTCCATCCAAAGGTGCAAACGAATGGCAGATGTCAGCAGGAAGCACTGGGAATTAAGGAAAACTATTTGCACACTTCACAGCCGCGGCTTCAGGGCTGCGTTGCGCGTGCAGCTGGGTCCTTGAGGTCCGCCTTAGATGCCTGCAGGAAAGGAGTGGAGATGCTAACCATTCGTCTCCGGTGGAGTGCCAGAGCGCTTGTAGCACCGATCTCACACACTTGTTTCGAAGAGCAGGTCCTGCAGGAGCTATGAAGGACAGCAGCATGCTGGACTTTCCAAGGAGCTCCTGTGCCCTGAGGCTATTTCCCATGAGCCACAAAATGCACAACGGTTGCCAAGCCCCCCGTGAGCTCTTTCCTTTATCTATGCTATAGCTGAAGAAGCCACCAGACTCCAGTGGATTGTGCTTTGGGAAGGACGAGAGCCTGTGATACACCGACAGATGCAGCTGATGCACGTGGCAGAGGCCCTCCTGTCCAGAAATGCCGACTTCTGCCCAACTTGACTAATCTAGGAGGAGTCGGGGACACGTTCAGTGCTTCCTTCAAGTTTGACTCTTGCATTCCCTGGGTAGAGCTGGGAAAACCGGTTTTCTGGCTTTCCACTTCCATCAAGCCAAGGCAGCAATAAGACCTGCATTTTGTCATGCGTGCTGTCCTCCGAATTGGCTTTTTCCAGCGGTTCATTGCCTGCAGCGGATACAGGGGTGCTAAGGTGATAGATAGGCTGCTTCGTTGGTCATGATGCAACCGCAGGGGCTTCTTCGCGCAGACCAAGGCCAAGATTTTCAAAGCTTTTGGGACATTTAGCGAATGGAACAAAAGGGAATTATGCAGGGACGGCCTCTCGACAGCTTTGAAAACCTCAAAGTTTGCACATGTCACCGGCTGCAGATCAAAGAGCAAAGCAGATTTTTCATGGCAGTTTGCTATGTGGCTGGGCAAATAAGTGACTTTTCTTTTCAGTTTGCTGGGAAAGCAGATCGTCAGTGTTTCAGCTTGAAAGACGGCTTGTTGCATGTAGGAGGGGGAATTAAAATGTGTTTTTCCGGAACCAAACACAGGCAGATTTAGAATTGAAGCACTGCTTCAGACCACAGCATGCAGCTTCGATGTGTCAAGATGCTGCGCTTGGACTTTTTCCAGATCTTTTTTTACATGCATTATGTTATCATCTGAAACAGTTTAGCAAAATTCATCCTGAATTTGCAAAATGTTTTGCTCAACCCAAATCTGCAGCTTTTAGCAGAAAATGTCACATCCCTTGGAAAAGAGTTTTCCTCAGCCCTAATTAGCGATTGAAAAGCAAAAGGGACCTTAGCCATGGGGCTAGGAAGAAGCAGCCAGCGGCCAGCCATAGAAAGAGGACCAGGCCAGCTCAGAAGAGACGTGGCTGCAGCGGGGAGAGACTCGACCAGCTCACCGAGAACAGGGGAAGTGCAAGTGCTAAAAGCCAAGGAGGTCTTTGAGACCGTGGCCCGAAGCAAAGTTTGGCCCCTTGGCTTTTAGCTGGTTTAGGAAAGACTTGAGATCATGGTCTAAACTCTTCTGACCCTGAGCGATCACAGCCTGGCCCTACCTGTCTGAAAGCAGGGCGGCGAGCCAGATCCTCACCTCTCCCCCGGTGAAACTCCCAGGAAGCGAGGGGAGTATCAACAGGACCCTCTTCCACGCTGCGTCCTTTCCACATCAACGTCCACTTCTCGTGATAAAGGTTTTTGCCCTTAGTTGCCTTGAAGTTTGATTAATTTATTTGCCCATCGATACCAGACACAAACACGCACGAAAATCCCGCAAAGCAGCGCGCGAGACAGTCTGATCCTTCCTCTCAGTGGATTCACCCACCCTGGAGCTGAGCCCAAATTTCCCAGCAGCACCGCATTTATCAGACTAAGTGACCGCGTTGTGGAGATCGCTGATAAGTTCCTGCTGGAGATGTTCGCACTTGTCTCCCCCACAAACAGACTCCAGCTCAGTCAAATGAGGTTGCACAAGAAAACCCTGTCTCGAGTGTCAGCGCGCTCCTCCAACAGCACACTTGTGAGTCACGGCTGATGGGCCCCTCCAGAGAAATGTGCGCAGCACATGCTCTGAGCCAACACGTCCCGATGCTAAGGAGGCCAATGTCTCCCCCAAAAATGTCGTGAAACCCTTTCCCGGTCCAGATCGCTACCTCTGATGCACGCCGCAGGGAGTTGGCTCTTGCAGACTGTGCCTATACTTTGTCTACAGTGTCTCACTGAAGCACGCAGAAAAAGCCTGATAAGACTCCCTGGTCTATGCTTGGAGCAGCCTACACCCCTAGGTGTTTAAAAGCATTTAACACCTTTCCTTAGGAACAAGCTAGGAGCATACAGGATCCCCCAACACACCCATGCCGTGCTTCCAGTGCCGGCTGGACCCTCTGTGAGGGTCCAGACCCAAGAACAAAGCAGTATAAGGGGTTATCCCCCATGAGCGGATGCCTTAGGGAGCACTGAAAGAATCATGCGACCCCGCTCAAATCACCGTCACCTGCTGGGAGTAGAAACCCCCTTGTTGCCTTTCATTTTCCTTCTAAACACAAGTTCTTCCCCAGCTGCGGGATCCTTTCCTTACCTGGTGCCGGGGACGCCAATGAGCTGGGCTCTTGCAGCTGATCCATGGTAAACTCCAGGACAATGTGATGGAGCTGGAAGATAAAACCGTCAAGAGAAAACCTCAGTCTTTGCGAGCGCTCAGTACTTCAGGACACGATCCTCCGTGGCTGTCCGAGAAGGCTCATGTCTCCAGGAGTCGGGGGCAGCCCAAGAGGGGAGGGATGTGAGGGCTCCTCCTCACGGCGCCTTTTCCCGGGAGAAGGGTAAAGGGCTCATTTTCCTCCCTGCTCTCTGGCGAAGCAGCAGACACTGCATTACTCACCGGGAAGGACGGCCCTGCTGGGAAGAGACCTGCCCTTTCTTGACTGGCTTCCAACTTCTCCCCTGCGTGTGCTTACCTGCTCGCAGGAAGACACGGGCGGGCTCAACAACCCTTTGGAAACCAAGGTCAATGGCAAGGGTCCCTCTCATCGGGCCGCCTTGCCGCACAACCCAGCACGGTGGATGGGAAGATCACACCGGCACGAAACCTCGGGAGAAGAAACACCACGCGAAACGCGCCACCGCTTCAGCACCTAAACAGGTGCTGTCAGCTGCTTTGCAGCTTGGCTTCTCCCATGTAGATCAACAGGTACATCTATGTCAAGCTAGGACTTGTCTCCCCAAGGAGGAAGGGAACATCAGAGATTACTAAGCAGCGAAGGAATGTGGCTTGCTTAACACGGGCAGTCAACACGAAGGAGCCGAATGATGACAGATGCATCGTCGCGTTTCCTTTAAGTCTAATACCACCAGACAGAGGATTGAAATGCAACTTTTTTTTCCCTTCCCTTGAGATCAAGGAGAGGAGCAGCCTTGCTAAGAACTAATTGGGATGTTAATTTCTCTGGCATTAAGCAATCCCTCTCCAGAGCCTCTGAACATGCCTGGCTCAAGCGTGCGGTGGGGCAGATTCCTCCTCGCGTGGGATCTGAAGGCGTGTTTTGGGGAAGGGAGGGTGCTTTTGAAAGCAAACAGCTCTGCTAACAGGATCCGAGGGCTCTGAATGCCACCTACGCTCCTACTTTGAATTCATTGTGACATGCAAGGTGCCCGTCGCACGCTCAAGAGAGCAACCGTGCCAGAAATTAGCATCCTGGTTCAGCGAATGCAGTGGTCCTCAACCGTGCGAGACTCCAGACCCCGCTCATCAGGCTCAAGGGCCTCACAAAAACGCCAGCTTTTAACTCTCGCTCGGTTTTTGGCTACGGAAAAATACTAGAGCAATTCTCCCGTTGCAAACAGCACAGGAAGACCACGACAGAGCAGGACGGGCTGGAGACCGTGGATTCCTATTTGAAAGTTTTGGGTTTGTCTTGTGAGTTGTACGTAGGTGTTGGTGCGCCTCACCGTGCCGATATGGCGTGGCGGCCCTACTAGGACGTTGCAGAACCATAGTTAGGAATCGCTGAGCTAAGCTCTCTGGGGCTGGCCAGAGGAGCAGGGCCGTTTTCTGCCATTCCCCAGCCGGTCTGAAGGCTGAGCCCACGTGACAGCATTTGGCGGGCAGCCCCGGAGGGGCTAGGACAGGCCTCCCGCTGACCACGTACAACATGCAAGGCCTGTCTCGCTCTCCTGGGTGCGGGTTCCTAGCTTGTAAAGCAGAGGCCCAGTGGTTTGCAGACTATTTAAAGGGGTGCTCGCATAATCCTTTTCAACTGCTGCTTTGCTTGAGCTGAACAGACTCCTCTGGGCCAAGAGGAAACTGCCTCTGCTCACTGGGACCCCAGCGCTTCCTCTGGGGGGTCTCGCCTGGCCCTAGACCCTCAGCCCACTCTGCTAATGGGAAGAGCTTTGGTCCTGGCAACGCGCGTCGTGTACAAGTGCCCAAGGAGATAGGCAGTTCTTACCCAGAAAGACCGGACACCCTCCGTTCCTCTACCGGCAGTAGGAAAGCGGCCAGGATCTGCTTTGCTGCCGACTCTGGAAGCACGTGATTTCTCACCCTCCTGTGGCCCGGGCTCTCCAGCTGGAGCCAGATGTGCTCCCTGGGGCTCTGACCTTGCAACCGCTTCAGCTCACACCTAACTTGAGTCATGGGAATCAGCAGGGGCTGGCTCTCCTTCTGAGCCAAGGGATGCAGGACCAGTGCTCGGGGTACAGAATGGGGCAGGATGAGACCAGCAGCTGCTCCTTGCGACAGCAGGCCATAAGGCCTATTTGCTACTGTTATCCCCCTCTGCTATTAGAAGAGACCACCTGGGAAGTCAAGGGCCTCCAAGCCAGTCCCCTGCAGGCACAGAAGGCAGCAACAGAGAAGCTGTCGCAACCCGGGGGGTGGCATGCACCTGTGCCCTGGACGCAGGGCAGAGCACGCATCAAGCAGTGCGTTTGACTCCAGTTTGTGGGGGAGTGTGTGGCTGAGCAGAGCCGGGGCCACTCCAGCAAACCTCCCCGTGGACGGCTGCTGGATTCCCTTTCCAGCCAGACTCCTTGCAAGGCACTATCTCCTCCTCCAGAGAATGGGGCAGCAGCCGTGCACGCTTAGGGATAGAAGTGCAACTGGGCAAAAATCGGCCTCCTCAACACTGTGACTGCCCGCCCCTTACATTTAAAAGGGCCAGTCTCCATGCTGGAAGCAGTCCCTACAGTACAATGCTTCAGATTGGGGTGGCCAACCTGCGGTGTGCATGCCACAAGTGGCACGGGCAGCCTCTGCATGTGGCACGCAGCGGGCCAGGGAAGAGACAGGCATCACAGCAGTAGAGAGGGCATGAAGCAGAAAGCTGAGCAGAGGAGTGGACAGGGAGCACCAGGTAGGGGACCAGAAAGCAGAGGAGCAGATCAGGCCGGGGAAGGGTGCTCAGGAAAGGTGCAGGGCTAATTTGCTGCATGCCTGCCCAAAATATTGCCCTCCACTGCTTCCGACGATCCCAGACTGGGATGTTCTTGTGGGGCTAGATCAAAGATCCCCCAGGAGAGGGGTTGAATCCCCAGGGTTGTGGGAGCACTGGTTTCTATGACACTTGATGCCCCGAGTCTCCAGCTTGGCTGTGCAGGGCGCTGCATGCAGAGGAGGATAGGGTCCCTGTCCAGAAGTGCTTGTCCCATGGAGGATGCATGCTTGCTGGCAGTCTCATAACTCTGGAGCACCCCTGAGGCATGAGATGCAGCTGTTTAATCCTAGAGGTGCATGCTGAGGGCCAGTTAGTCTTTCTCTGGGCTGGCTTTTGCTTCTCAGGCAAGCACTGCAACCACTTTGCTGCTGAATGCATGGGGCCGTGGTGCGGTGGCAGTGCCATCTTTCACAAGGCAGCAGTGGCCATCCTGCACCCGGCGAAGAGTTGGTCCTGTCGATGCATGCCCAGGGGGGACCTGCGGGGTCACGCCTCACACCACAGGCTCTCTTAGGGGATGTGAGTGGGGCATTGCCTCGTGTCTGGCTCTCAGCTGGGCTGAGGCAGCAAGCACTGAGCTGCTTTGAAATCAGAGAGGCAGGCCATCGCATGGCTTGTTAGGCTCCTCCAGGGATAAATGGGGGGCTCAGTCATAGAGAAGTCGGGCTGGAAGGGACCTCCAGAGGTCATCTAGTCCAACCTAGTGCCTGAGGCAGGATCAGCCCTATCCAAACCATCCCAGACAAATCTATCACCTAAACTCTACGTAAGATGACCTTCCACCCTGCCACAGCGCAGACCCTAACCTGTCACAGGCAAACCTGGAGGATTGCGGCAGCTAATGTCCTGCTTCTAGAAAACCCTTCTCTAAAATGATGCCAATGTATGCCCAAGGGGTCCTGGGCAAAGGGCCATGCCCCCCACTGCAGAGGAACGCAAAACCCCCACAGTTGGTACCGATCTGACCATGGGGTGTAATTCCTTCCTGACCCCAAATATGACTCCAGAAGGATGGTGGCTGGTACAGTCTCTATGGCCGTCTCTGGCACACAGAAGTGGTGGAGCCTGCTCACGTCAAGAGCTCTGTCCTGCCTCTCCAGGGAGCTGGTGGGGTTCAGAGCCAAGGGGCTGATTCACCCCCAAAACACAGTTACTGTCAGGAGTCAATATTAACAGATTAATGTAAGCATGTAGACGGGGTAGGGGATGTGATGAAACACCTGTAAGGAAGAGCTCCCTCCAGCCACGTGCTGAACGGGCCCTATAAGCCACATGTTCAGTTTAATGCCCAAGGGGAACCAGTCCCAAAGTGGAGTGGGTCCTTGCACCCCAAGTTCCCCTGATCTCAGGAGACCATGCAACTCTCTTCTCTTGGCTTCTCTGCCATGTTTCCTTGCTCTGCCTCTTACCTTGCATCAAGAAGAAGCTCTGTAGCCCAACTGCCATGAACAGGGCTGACCTGCCCAGGCACCTCCCGGACCCAAACCATGCCTCTCTTGCAGCATGCATGCTCTAGGACTACAGCTTAAGTCATTCAGGGCACGTTTGGTGCAGCACACGGCCTGCAGAGATTTTGCACGGGGCTCTAAAACACCGTTGCTCATTCCTAGGCAGCATGTGACATCCACAGACCTAGATAGACAGATAACAAGCCCGACACACTTCCCTGGCCCCAGTTTCACGCTAGTCAAAGAGAAGATGGGTTGGAAGAGACCTCCAGAGGTCATCTAGACTAATCGCCTAACTAGTCCTCATGTAATCCAGCTTCTTCTGGGCTTGGATGGTGCAGGAGCTAACCCAGCCCCCTCCCACTCAAAAAACCTGCCCTTTCCCCGCCTCTTTTTCCCCAAACCTTGTCTCCAAGCCTTCCCTCTGTGAGACCTTCAGAAAGGCCCTTGTCAGTTCATGACTGCGGCCTGGCTGAAAATGTTTCATTGCAGAAAGGCAAAAACACGTTTCCCCACTGAGTAACCAGCCTGGTGCAGCAGTTGTGGACTGAGACACCATGCCCACCCTGACACAGGAGTAGCCAAGCCATGTTAATGCAATATTGCCCACCTCCCACTAGGCTTTGGCCCTCAGCAGTTTACTGGTACATCCGAGTACCAGGGAGTGTACTGCTACATCCCCAGTACCACCTCAAGGCAGTGGCCATCATTGTGGTGGCTTACCTGTGCAGCCCTCTGCAAGGAGTAAAGGCAACATCTGCACCTGCGCATATGTTCCTGACTCCACCTCAAAGAAGTAACCAGTGCAAAGTGTCAATAAAGC
This sequence comes from Crocodylus porosus, assembly GCF_001723895.1. Taxonomy (NCBI): domain Eukaryota; kingdom Metazoa; phylum Chordata; order Crocodylia; family Crocodylidae; genus Crocodylus; species Crocodylus porosus. The sequence continues at coordinate 112,405,838 of NW_017728947.1, read as the reverse complement.
AGCTGCTAAGTGGATTAACAACTGAATCAGCAGTGAGTGGGGGGTGAATCTCTGTGGAATGGCAACAGGCCCAGAGCTATCGAGTGTTTTCACGGGGGATCTGGAAATGAACAGGAAATCATCACTGATATCATTTGCCGATGACACGGAGATCGGTTGAATGCAAATGATGGTGAAGACGGGACAGTCAGACAAGACTGGTTTTGCCAAATGCATCTTAATATGGCTAGGGGTGGATGCAGGAGGGGGGCACTGGTGCAGTTGCACCCTGCTTTGATTCCTGCTCCACCCATAGTTAAAGCGAACTGCCTGGCAGTGGCAGCAGCAGCAGCATTTCTATTCAGGCAGTGCTGAGGGCATTTCTATTCAGGCAGTGCTGAGGGAGTCACTGGACTTCATGGCTCATTATCATCTACCTGATTCCTGCTGAACTCTTCACTCCACAGGTGTTAATGACCCTCTCTTCTTTTTAATGGTCTTGATGCTCCACCAACCGAGTTAACCTTTGTTCTGCCATTCGGCTGTCTGCTTGCTGCTTCTGGCAATGCAGCTCCAATATCACAGCCCTGCAAATTGTTCTCTGAATCCAGTGGGCAGACAGATGCACCAACATTAGCACCCTCTTACAAGCAAATGCCACAAGCATCGAGGCAATGATCATCTGACATCAGCTTCGCTGGCCTGGCCACTTCACCCGGATGTTCGACTCCAGACTCCAAAAGAAAGGTTTGTTCTCCCAGCTCAGTCAAGGTGGACGCTCAAGAAGAGGACAGAGAAAGTACTTGAAAGAAGTCCCCAAGGCCAAGTTGAAAAAATGCAACATTGATATCAACTCATGGGAGACCGTCGCCCAGGACTGCCCCAAATGGAGGAAGAATTTGCTGTAAGGATCTCAGCACTTTGAAACCTCACAACAATGGGCGACAAACGCAGGAGTCGCTGTGGCAGAAACAGCATGTCATGGACCAAATCAAGACCGCATGGAAACACATGCCCAAGTTGCAGCAGAGTCTATCGATCCTGGATCTGCCTTGTCAGCCATCTTTGGACCCACAGGTAAGACAATTGTGGAAGACAATCATCCTTGACTGCGGGGGATTGCTGAAGAAGAACCCACATAATACAGCTCTAGTCCCCTGGCGTATTATTAAAGCTTCTAGTCCATATTTAAGTGGAGAAAAATATGAGTTGTGTTATATATGATGAGACACCAAACTATCTGCACCCCCTTGTTCAAAACTCTGCCTCCACCCATGAAAAGGGCCAAATGCAAGGAACGGCAAATGCAGACCATGCCTACAGGACTGAAGCCCAGCAAGCAGTGAGTCTGGGAAGGATCTGGGGGTTGGTAGGGAAGGAACTTAGTACAAGCTCCCCACAGTCCTCGGATGGGAACAGGGATGAGGGACAGGGGCAGCTTTGCCATTGCCTACCACATTGCTAAGGTGAATAGTAAAATACCGTGCCCCATTCTGGTGCCCACATTTTGGTGGAAAACCTGGAGAGAGTGCAGGGAAGAGCTGCTGCAAATGAGTTGAGAAGGAGAGAAAATGCTTCATCGGACATATGAACATTGCCATTGCTGCCAGGACTGTCACTTGTGCACACACCTGAATTGCTTTCCCCAGGCCAGCTCAGGTACCACTAGCAGAGCAGCCCCATGAGCCAGAAGCTCAAGCAGGCTATAAAACCCACCTGGGAACGCTGGTACATCCCGGGCAGTCAGCCCACACTAGGGTCTGTGCTTCTGCCACTCCTCTGCTTGCAATCCCCAAGCCAACTGGTCTCTAACGCCAGCATTGGTACGTCGAGCCCAACTGCAGCCTCAGCGCAGCAGACGCCTCCCTAGTTAGAGGCTTAAAGACCTCAAGCTGTTTACCTTATCAACAGGGCTGAGGGGTGGCTTGATTACAGCGTACCAGTACCTTCATGGAGATAAAATACCAAGCCAGCCCCAACAGTCTCTTTAATCTAGCACAGACAGGTATAATAAGACCCAGGGTCTGGAAGTAAAGGCCAGAGAAATTCAAACAGTGCATTGCACTCGGAGACTTGGCGGGGAGGATGTTTAACCACAGCAACGAGCTACCGAGGGAAGGGTGGCTTTTCCGTCTCTCGGCACAAGACCGGATGTCCGTTTGAATGTGATGTTTTACTCCAACACAAGTTTTCAGGTTTGATACAGGGATAATTGGGTGGTCGGTCTTAATTGACCCATCATGTGTGGGTCACTGTGTCCTACATTTATATATGGCACCATCAGCTATTCCAAATCGTTGAGGCTGGGTCCTCCTCCAGCAGAGCATGGTGCCTGGTGCCTACATAGTTTACAGGTTGAAAGACAGATGGGTCCATCTCACCAGGAGACTTCACCTTCACCTGGCGCTATGACAAGTGTGGATCCTTCTCCCCAGCAGTCTACAAACACACCCCGTCCTTCGACACAGCCATGCCTGCAGCTCAGAGCAGGCCTTCCTCCTGGATGAACGGGCAATTGGCACGCACATGTTTAATTAAGTCCCTCGTGCGTGGAGAGGGCTCCATCCCACCACAATGGCCTTAGCAGGTTGTTGAAGCCTGGAAACACAACGGCAACCACTGATCATTCACATCAGCGGGAACTTTTCCCGACCGAACAGTCCCCATCCCTGCCTCGCACCTGGCTGGCCCAGCTCTCTCTTGACATTTCTCATCACCGACCTGGAAGACAATTAAGTGACTATTAAAAATAAACTAAGACAGTTGACTGATACTTTTGAGATGTTTTGCATTTTCTTGCTGCCTTCTGCAGCCCCAAAGGGCGTTTGTGTGACGTTCTTTTATTCTGAAATGACATCCAAGAACAAACGCCCAAGGACCTTAAAAAGAGCAATATCTTCAGTTCAAAGATACAGAAGGAGGACTGAGTACTCGCTACCTTTCAGGGGCCTGAGCCCAACAGGGGCCTGCCACTGGCATTCACCAAACTGGCACGTAGCTCATCAGGTATCGCAGTTTCCCCGGCCCCTAAAACGCCCTCAGGCCCTCAGCTCCTGTCGCAGCACGTACAGGCTCCACCGCTGCCCGCCTAACGACTGCTCTGGAGGCACAAGTTAATCAACGAGAAGCCGGCACAGTTGCAAACCCAGGGCGGGCTGCTTGCACTGTAATTCATTATGGGGCCACTCTTTCTGGCAGGTGCATCACAAATTGGTCCTTCACCCTCTCCAAGGAGCCACCATGCTCCTTTCCCCCTGCCTGATCTACTGCTCTGCATTCTGCTTCCTGCCCCATCTGCTGCTCTGCTTTCTGCTTCTTCTCCTGTGCTTCCTGCCCCATCTATTGCACTGCTTCCAGCTTCCTGCCTCGTGCTCACTGCCTAATCTGCTGCTCTGCTTTCTGCTCCCTGCCCTATCTGCTGCTATGCTGCCTGTCCCCTCCCTAGTTTGCCACACACGGAGGCTCCCCGTGCTACTTGTGACACACGTACTGCAGGTTGGTGGCTGCTGATATGACTAATCTCAATGCCAGCAACATCCCTGGCCCCATTCCTTGTGAGGGAGCGACAGGTAGAGGCAGGGTAAAGCTCTTCCATAGCACACCTGGGGGATGTGCAACAGAAACCACCTGCTACCCTGCAGTGCCTCTGCAGTATCTTCTTGATCATCATATCCATCTTCTGAGCCCATACCTTGTTTTGTTATTTTGACTTTGCTATTGAAATGTAGCTTCCCTGTAGCCAAGCCAGCAAGGAAATAATCCAGTTACTCATATTCTGATGACTCTTTAGTATTCAGTCTGTTCGATTTAGCTTCTGTTGCTACCAGACCTGGGACCAGCTATTGGCACTGGGCTCTGGAGAGAGAGGGCATCTTGGGAAAGCCAATCTGAGAAACGCATGCTGGAATATATATATATATATACACATATAAAAAAGACTTTACAAGCTCTCAAGAGTGGAAGGAGCTGAGTTCAAGGTACACAGGAAGTAAAACACATGCGATGAGTGGGAACCAAACAAGGAAGTACCTGTAAAGAGCACTGGATCCCAAGTCTAGGGCATAAAGCCAATGCCACCTGCTTGTACGAATGGCCACCTGGGGCCGGGATGGAGTGACCGGATGGCCAAGGGGAAGAGTGCATAAGGCGCAGGGACACTGTTTGGTGGTGGGAGGAAGGGGCGCTGGGCTTTCCTCCTCTTGCTGACCAAACAAGGGTGCTGCTCACTGCAAAGAAGCTCTCCTTTGTTTTTAAGGCTGGTTGAATAACCCAAGTGGCTTCCCCGCCGGTCGCGCCATGCTGCACAGCAGGCACCGCAAGGGAAGGTCCTCAAAGTGCTCAGGGTGACTCAGTGAATCCTGAACTGCTTCTTAGCTCTCATGTACCCCTGAACTGTAGAGTCACAGGGAAGTCAGGCTGGTAGGGACGGTCAGGGGTCATCTAGTCCGGGTCATCCCATACAAATCCATGATCTAAACTCGATGCAAGATGACACAACACAGACCTAACCCCCTCAGATGTTACAGCAGCGAGGCAGTGGGATAGATGCCTAGAGGAGCTGGGGACTCGCCATCCCTGGCGGTATTCAAGAAGAGGTGGGACAGCCAGTGGTCGGGGATGGTCTAGGTGTAGCGATGCCTGTGCCCTACGATGGGGCTTTTCTGCGCTTCTGGGCTGTGCTGGTTGCACCTCAGCCCCTTTCTGCTATGTGTGTCTGCTACATGTCTCCCAGAGGCATTGGGTGACGTCTGCAGCCCAGGCCGGGGACGTGACTGGGCTGTGCTGATGCTCCTGCTGGGACCAAAGCCAGAGGCTCCCAGCTAGAGGGTCTTGTCCCTCTGCTCAGGGTCAGACAGGTGCCGTATTTGGGGTCAGGAAGGAACTTTACCCCATGGTCAGACTAGTAAGGACTGGGGGGCAGGGGGGGCTGCCTTCCTCCATAGCCGGCGGCATGGCCCTCAACTGGGGATCCTTTGAGAGTATACTGTCATCCTTTCACAGCAGCAGGATGTTGGCTGTCGTGGCTCCTCTGCTTTACCTGTGGGAGGTGTTCGCCTCGTGCTGCATCAGGGTAATTTTACTAAGAGTTTATATTATGATTGTCTGGGATGGTTTGAACAGGGATGACCCTGCCCCAGGCAGGGGTCGGACTAGATGTGTCCTCTGGAGGTCCCTTCTGGCCCGACTTCTCTCTGCTTTCAATGAACCTTAGGGTCTTTGCTGTAAGCTGGGGCTGATGGCTGCATTTCCAAACAGCCTCTGTGATCATCAGCACATTCCTGGCAGCAAAGGGCCCCCCTTACCAGCGTGGTTGTGTCCTCGCCGCCAGAAGAGCACAGCATTAAAGACCCTTTTTGAGGGCACGGCATCTTTCATTGCAGTGAAGGCTGCAGTGTAAGCGCTCGGCCCCACCGTCCATGCGCCGCCTGCTTCATCCCACATGCAGCTTCTCATGAAAGCAAAGATGTGAAGTTTTTGGGGGTAGCCATCAGCTTTATCATCAGCGCATTAGATGCCGACACGCAGCCTGGCGCCCTTACCGCTCTGTGGACACAGGCCTGCTTTTGCTGAACCCTGTACAATTCACGGGATTGATTGGAGCAGGATCCAGCCCCGGGTGACTTTTAGATTGCCAGGCAATGCTTGAAATCACACAAGGCCTGAGGCTACCACTGTAATTACTGAGCTGGAGCGGTTGCAGGGCTGGGGGAAGGGGCAGGGCATGGCAGGGCAGGCTCTGTACGGGGCAGCGATGGCAGGGGACGTTTGCTAGGGCCCGTGACCTGAACGCCTCTCACTTTCTGCGTGCTCCAGTCCTGAGCAATTGTCCCAAAATCTGGCTGGCGAGCAACAGCCCCGGACACCCATGCACTGGTGTCCAAGGGCTGAGCCAGCTGTGGCTGCATCTGGATGCTGTTACGGCCCAATGCTCCATGTTGGAGAGAGTTGACAGATCAAGCAGGAAACATTTCCCTTTCAGCTTGTTGCTTTGCTTTCATCCCATCTCCTTCCCTGCCTGTAGTTCTAGCTCTCGGTCTCCAAGGTGCAGCCAACAGTACAGGCCTGATTCAGCCAGGCAGTCAAGTACATTTCATAGATTTCATAGATTTCATAGACATCAGGGCTGGAAGGGACCTCGGGAGATCATCGAGTCCAGCCCCCTGCCCAAAGGGCAGGAAGTCAGCAGGGGTCATAGGATCCCAGCAAGATGGGCATCCAATTTACATCTTCTCTTCATGGCCTTTAAGGGGTTTGCTGAGGCAATGCTGCCAGCTGGGCAAGAGGAAGCACATCTGTCCTGGCAGGACTTCACCCACGGATTTAGGAGCGCTAGGCAGAGACCATCAGGCCCACCGAGGTCTGATCTCTCTGACTGCACGGGAGCATTGGCACTGCGGTGCCCCACGTTTCATGCCAGAACCAAAAACCCGGCACGTCTACATTTTCTCACACGATTTCCAGGCTGACCTAGTTGGAAAAGAGCATTTTCCGTGGGATTTTTCTACGTTGTCTCCCATTGCCAGCTGCTCGGAAAGAAACGGGGTAAGTTGTTTAAAGTTAACTCAACATGTTCGGTGCTTCCAAGGACCTTCTTCTGAGTTCACCTTGGGCTCTGGCAGAAAGCGAGGGGCTGTACTTACTTGATCTAAACTGGTCGATCGAGTCTCCATACTGATACCTGGCACTGATACAACATGCAGCCACCTTCACTGGGAGGTGATGGGCTGCGTCTGCTCGTTTCCCAACGGGGAGAAACAAATGAAAAAAGGCTCGTTGTTTTGTTGGCTAGAAAGAGCAAGTCATGGGTGAAGCAGAAATGGAAGGGGAGGTGATCATGACCACGAGGCCAAGGGAGGGGTGATGGTTTGGGAACTACCATTGACAATGCTGTTTTCTTAATAATTAAGAGAAATGACAAAGTCCTCGAGTTTTGGCAGCCCTCTCCCCATCAGCAAGGCACCAGAGATGTCCTGTCTGAATGAGAGGGAGGCCGAGAGATGCAAGACAGGACAAAGCGCCCCGCTCCGAAGGGAGAAGACCGTCGCGCTGAGCGGAAAGGATGCAGGTGGGATTATCTGGAGGAAAGGAGGTGATGGGTGGAGGGAGGAAGGCGCTTGTATCAGAGGTTTGCTACGGGCCGTGGACCCGGCATCCCTGGAGACAGGAGGGTGCCACAGGTAAAAGTTGACTGAGTCCAGAAGTAACCACGTGCACGACTTATCCAGGCGGCCGTGCTGATAATCAGCTTGTTGTTTAAGCTTCTGCCTCCTTGCTTATCTCCAGCGTCACGCGGCAGGCATACCTTAGCTCTAATCACTGCGTGTTGCCATGCAAGGGAGAGAGGCTCGGGGGGTGTGCCAGAGGCTGGCGATTCTCGTCGGGGTGCCATGGCCCCATGCGGCGTTGGGACATCAGTTAAGGGTGCCGCGGCGTGCGGCATAGCGCCGGCACGGCGAGGTGGGCGAACACCTTCACCTGACGCGTGAGACAAACCCAGAGGTTTCCAGTGGGAATCCACAGTGTCCAAAACACGCTGCGTGTTGTGGCCTCTCTGAGCTCTTTGCAACAATTGCGCTCTCAGTTTTCTGAAGTCAGAAGCCGAGTGGCGGCTAAGAGCTGGCATTTTCCAAGGGGCACCTAGAGTCTAAAAAGGCCGAACCCCCCCCGCAGCACAGGGTGTCTCTCAGCGGCCCAGCCACCCCAGCCCCAATCCTCGGACAGCGTGAAGCAGGGAGGCTCCCCCGAGGTGTAACGCCGCTCCCCAGAGCAGGCCGCAAAAGCTTCCGACTCAGCGGGTTCGGGTTTGCGTGGTGCCGGCTGGGGCACTGAGAAAGCTGTCGGCACCTCAGTTAAATGCACAGAACAGCCAAAACACTGCCAAGCGCCTGTGCAACCTGCATTTTCTGCATTTCATTGCACGCTCACATTTTTCCACGGGACTCCTTCCTCCTCCCCTGCCGTGCCTGGGTGCCAGCAGGATGACACCCAGCCATTCTGGTGCCCAAAGGGACCTACACAATGGAAGCAGCCATTGCTACGAAGTCCTGCGCAGCCCCAGCTGGAACGTGCCTGATGCCCAGGGAACCTGTGGCCGTGTCAGGTCCCGAGCCCTAATAAGTCTCCACTGAGCCGGAGTGAACCGAGGTGTTTCCCAGGGGTCTGGGATTTGAATACGTTTCCTGTGCCCGATGCCCGGCCTCCCCCTGCCACCTTTCAGGTCTCTGCTTTAAAGCTGGGACTGGCTCTCACATCTCAGCAACACGCGTGGAAGGATTTTCTGACCCAGTTGCCACGTTTTCCCTTGCCCTTGCTCGGAGCAACCATTGACCCCTTGGAGATGAAGGTATCAGCGTGAGGCCGCTGGGCAAAGAGGATCGCAGCCTAAACAGCCTGGGCAAGCTCTCAGCAACCAAAAGCAGGCTCCTGGGGTGGGAAGAGCTGGGCAGACTTCTTGCGTTCGGTGCTGCCTGTGGCACGTGGCGCACGATGCTTCTCCCTGCGTCGAGACCTGACGGCACCCCTTCCTCAGTCTCTCCTGGGGCGCCTTCTTCCATCCCCCTGCTGCTGGCACTTCCCAGCCCAAAGCAGAGATGTACTTGAAAAGCCATTGCTAGAAGAGCTCGGGGCGGGGGGAGCGGAGCAGCACTTTCCCCATCCCCGCTGGTGGTTCCAGCCCAGAGCCCGGAGGCGGCACGGGGAGACTTCAGACTGGTTTCACTGGGCTGGGGGGTGGGGAAAGGGGCACACAGCCTGGCACAGGAGCTGTCACTGCGTTTGCCCACCAGACCTTGAGCTCCAGGGCCCGCGAGCTGCAGCTCTTCCAGCACGCGGCTCCTGGCTAGCGGAGGAGCTGCTCCCGGGCGCTGCCTGCAACGAGCACGCGGGTCTCTGGGGCCCACCGGCGCTCAGGCATGCAGCTCGATCCCCGTCCGCATGATCTGTGGCCACACACGTGCCACCACGCCTCAGCACACAGGTCCCTGCATGGCCTCCTATGGCAGCCCCTGACCCCCGTGGCTTCAGAGCCGAGGCAATTAGGCAGCAGCCGAAGAAGCGTGCCTCTCGCTCCACTGCCTAATTTCCAGGGGAGGTAAGCAACGCTGGTGTCATTAAGGCCTCCTTCATGGGGGGCATGTTGGAGGGCAGGGGGGATTGCTCCCACCCCTTGACACAACACGAAGGGTCCCTAGTCTTGCTACAAACACCGGCTTATATGATACCGTGCAACGGGAGACCTCAGGCTGCTTCAGGAAGGAGGCCAGGGTTATGGTCCCTGCTTGGCTGTTGTCACACAACCAACTGTCTTGGCCTCCCGAGTCCCAGGCGAGCACACAATCCAGCGGGTCACTCCGCGACCCTGCACGCGGACAGCAGTGTTGGGAGCCTAGGGACTACAAAATAACCAGCGCAACGCTCCTAACTCCCTTGTGATCATCTCAGACCTTTGGGAAGACCTGCAGGGCAGTGGCGCTCCGTCTACCTGGGCCACCCCCCAGTTGCCTGAGGAGGACTAAAAAAGGGGATCCCCCTCGGCACGTTAGCCGTGCACCCGGGACGAAGGCCAGGCCCGCTGCGGCTGTCAGCAGCGCAGAGATCTTTCTCTCCACCCACCCTATATTGCTACCAGCAAAAGTTTGCAGCGTGCACCTGGCCTTAGACCCCCCTCCGAGATGTCCCCAGCTCCTGCAGAGCTGAATTCCCAGATAAGGACTCCCTTCCCGATAACATCGCGTGCTGCCATTAGCCCGCCAGGCCAGCTGATCCCCCGATGTACCTCCCAGCGCTCTTATCTCATTCCAGCTAACAGATGGGCTGGGAGTCGCTTGCCCTCCGTGACATCTGTGGAGACGCTGGATTTCTGGCTAGTGTTACAGGATACGCTGCGATCCAGCTCCCTGGGCCATATGTGTTTGCTCGCTTTCTCACCGCTACCCCCCGCGTTCGTGCTTTTGCCTGGCTAATGCCATTGGTGACAGAGCCCAGCGCAAATATCGCTGCGGGACGCGGGTGGAAGGGCGCTGATCGTGGAGGAGCGATGCCGGTGGGCAGCAAGTGAGGGATCGCATAAGGGCTGTATCCAGGCAGCGCGCGAGGTTGAATATCATAGGATTGTAGAATCAGAGAGCAGGAGGGCTGGAAGGGACCTCAGGGGGTCACGTCGAGTCCAACAAGCAGGACCAGCCCCGAGTACATCATCCCAGCCAAGGCATTGTCTACCCAGGGCTTAAAAACCTCCGCGGATGCTTGCACAACCTCTCAACCGATTCAACGCTCCTCGATTGTCAGAGAAGACACGGGGTACAAGTAGGATCAGGAGCCTGGGCTTTAACCTGACACTAGTCAGAAGAAAAAATACCTTCTGCCAGCTGAGCCGCGTCCGTGCTGCGTCCAGCACGAAACCTCTCTCCCGTCTAGCGAAGTCGGACTTCTGAGGGCAGCCGGCAGGTCTGGCGTGACGGGCGCGAGAAGGATCCCGCTGCAAGACCCAGTACATTTCAGTAAATTCAACAAATTTCAGTCAACTCAGCACATTGCAGAATGTCGGTACATTCGTGCAAAAACGGTGTTTCAGCCCCAAACAGTGGACGGACTTTGCAAAAATGTCAGCTGTTCCGTTTTGACTCTTGTAAGGGCCTGTTTTGATCCAAACGCTCTCGATGAAAAAAAAAAGGTTAAACAAAATATTTAAATCGCCCCAGAATGCAAGAACGATGTTTTGCTTGGTGTCAGTGACTCAAAATGAACTTTTTCAGTATCTCTGTCTTGCTCTCAGATCAACCTGAACCATGCTCACGTTTTTTTTTAGTTTGGGCACCGAACCACTGAATTCGTGGCTGACCCTGTGCGTCCCTCCCCTCACACCCTGTTCATGCACAGGGCAAAAGACATTTATATGCCATGGGCTCGTCCGCTCTCTGTCACGCCTTAAATAACTACACGCTTCTTATAAACGCTTTTATAACCTCCTCTTAGAGTCATAAGGATTCCTGTGATTCACATTCGTATTTTAATTAACCTTGAATGAAACTGTTCATCCTAAATAAAACCCTGGCAAGCCTGTCTGCTCCAGCCCACCTCCAGCACCCTGCACGTGTTGTACCAGGAAAATCGCATCAGCCTCCTGGTATCAGTAGGCAGAGCCACATGCCCAAAGTCCAACATAGACCCACGCATGCTCCACAGATGAAGTTTGCAAGTGTTTTCCATCTCATCAGGGAACTGAAGCATCCCACAACCTACATTTTCAGAGATCCCCAGCAATTTTCAGTGTCTCCATTTTTGGGACCTCATCCCAAGACAGCTTGTGGGGGTCTGGTCTTCATAGGACGGGTAACCTAGGACTTCTAGCCCTCAATTTGGGCCACCTAAAGCCATTCATTGCTTTCAAAGAATTGGGCATACCTGAACCAAGCACCTTTGATCTGCGGTCGTCGATGAATCCCAAACCAACTGCTTCTGAATGGAAAGTGCCTAGCACAACCTTTCTGATAACAGACGTGTCTGAGAAAACGAGCATCTGGTGGCTCGCAGCTGACACAAAGAAGAAAAGGAGCCATCAAGTGAAGGGTGGTGTTTTTTCAGTCTGCCTGCCTGGCTCTCGCTCTGTCTCCTAAACCTGTCGCATGCGAGAGGGGCAGGCTGTCCAGGATGCAAAGCAGGCTGCAGATGTGCCCGCCGTTCATGTGTGAAAGCAGGAGCGGCGAATAATTATGGCAGCCAATTAGCTGAAAAATAAATGGGCTGCTGGCAAAAGGGGAATAGCATCTTTTTACTGATCACAGAGTTGAACTGAGGACAGCAGAGGTAAAAAGCTTGACTCACGCCTGCCTTGACAGTCTTGGTGCAGAAGCTGGTGGAAGAGAGGAAGCGCTGCACGTCTTTGCTTCGTAGGGCCCCACGATGCATTCAAATGAAACCAGCTCTGGAGTTGTTGCACCTTTTCAAGCATTCACTTTGGAGCTGGTTGGCTCTTTTCATAGCTGGATGGACGTTTTTATGGCGTGACAATTACTTTGCACACGTGGCTGCTCTAAATGTATTGTGCAGTTCACCAATTATATATGTAACATGTGGCAGGGGCGATAGGGATACAACTGGGAACATTTCAGCCCTAAGAAAGATCTTATGGTTTAGGGGATGGTCTTGCCACTCGGTTTTAGGATGAAACACTTGCAGAGCCATGTTTGAGTAGGTTCAGAGACAAGCGAAGTAAATCAGCGAGGAGGAGCAATAGGAAAGTGAGTCCCAAACTTCCCTTCCCTTTTCAGGGACCAGGGGACAGTCAATATTATGCCAAGGCAGCAAATTATCACAGAATCACAGGTTCATAGAAGTCGGGTTGAAGGGAGCTTGTAGATCTTCAAGTCCGACCCCCCACCTGGGCAGGAGAAAAAACTGGATTCAGGTGAGTCCAGCCAGGTAGGCATCAAGCCTCTTCTTAAAGAGCCCCAGGGCAGGAGCCAGCACCACTTCCCTTGGACGTTGGCTCCAGCTCCCAGCCGCCCTGACCGTGAAGTCATTCTTGCGGATGTCTGATCTAAACCTCCTCTCCAACAACTCGTGGCCGTTATTCCTTGTCATGCCGGGGGGCGCGAGGGGAAACAAGGTTTCACCCAAACCTTTCTGGTCCCCACTAGTGAGTTTATAGACAGTCACCAGGTCCCCCTCAGCCTGCTCTTGTGGAGGCTGAACAGGTTCAGGTCCCGCAGTCTCTCATTGTAGGGCCTGCCCTGTTGCCCCCGGATCGTACGAGTGGCCTCCTCTGGGCCCTCTCCATGTTGTCCACATCCCTCCTGAAGTGCAGCGCCCAGACCTGGATGCAGTACTCCAGCTGCGGCCTGACCAGCATTGCGTAGAGGGGGAGGATCACCTCCTTGTCCCTGCTTGAGATGCACCTGTGGATGCACGACAAGGTC
>NW_017728947.1:112390913-112392344 GCF_001723895.1 Crocodylus porosus | reverse complement strand
AGTTTCCCGAGGATAGAGGTAAGACTGACGGGCCTATAGTTGCCCGGGTCCCCTCTCTTCCCTTTTTTGAAGATGGGGACCACGTTAGCTATCTTCCAGTCATCCGGCACCTGGCCCGAGCACCACGAGCGCTCGTAAAGCCGTGCCAAGGGCCCTGCATTAACCCCAGCTAGCTCCAATTAGGATTGGATCAAATGATTTTGCCCCACACAACACACACATGTAAGCCCATGTTACCCATTATCACAGGATGTCAGAGCCCAGGAGCTTAGCAGCACTTCAAAGCACTCACATACGTCGGTAGAGACACCAAGTCCTGACGACTGGCTCATTCCTTCGCATTGGCAGCCGGCTCCTTGGAAAGTCAAGCATGGATTCAAACAGTCTCCAGAGGGGTCTTGGACTTCCCTTCCCCACAGGCCTCCTTTGGGCCCTTCACAACAGCTGTCCCAGTGTAGCTACCAAGGGATTGCCGTATGCTCAGAGTCAGCGGCGCTAGCGTTTAACCAGGGGTCAGCATTAGGCCAAAGTGGAGCAATTCTCAAATCCCAAGAACAGAGGAGAGTCCAGGTGCTGGAGGGGAAGGTGGGTGAAAGGTAGGAGGGAGGGAGCAACTGTGCAAATCATCCCCAAGAGCTTTCCCGTTGTTGACTTGCACTCTCACTCCAACTCCTTGGCTCCTGGTCGCCCAGCTCTCATGGATCAGGCTTAGGGAGCTGAGTTTTTAAGGCTCCTCCAACCCTGCTGAAACCAGCCACGGAGAGGGCCAAACTACAGTGCAAAAGTAGACCCACCAGGACAGAGCAGGCGATATCCTGAGATCCAGGAAAGGCTTTGGAAAAGGACAATCGGCGTGCAACCATGTGAGGCTGGCAGGACAAAGGCCCCTGAGCGGGGAGGAGCCGGGTGGAGCTGGCCAGGAATTTTTCAGTCTTTCTACTGAAAAAAATGCTGGCGAATCCCAAACCAGTACAGTGCGTGAAGTGGGTTTGGTTTGGCTGAATTCCACATTCAAAGCACGTCCAGACAAACGTTTCGAACATGTCGGCACATCCCATTTGGGTGGGTTTTTCCGAATAAATTTGCTCATTTCTTTGAGTTGAAGCAACTTCTTGTTTCAAAATGTGAGTGACACAGAGTCCAAATACCTCAAAAGTTGAGGATGGTGTCAAAACATCAGTGGACGTCTCCAAGCTTCTGGACTTTTCAGTGTGAAATCAGTCAAGAAACATTTCTGAAATTTTGCACTTTCCCAGGCTGGGAAGTCCATGTCCTGCTCAGCACAAGGGCCAACTATGCCACCCTGATGGGAGCAGTGGGTGCCAAGAGGACTCACAGCGACAGACCCCAGCAGGGATGCTGCAATGGGGTGCTGCAATGCTGCAGACCCCAGCAGGGATGCTGCAATGGGGTGCTGCAATGCTGCAGACC
>NW_017728947.1:112371926-112390396 GCF_001723895.1 Crocodylus porosus | reverse complement strand
ATGCTGCAATGGGGTGCTGCAATGCTGCAGACCCCAGCAGAGATGCTGCAATGGGGTGGCCTGTCCCCTGAAAGCAGACAGCCAGCCGGCTGAGGAGCTGCAGCTGTGAGAAGGCTAATGAGGACATGGCTGGTTAGAAGTAAAAAAACCCCAGTGAAGAAACCCGGAGAGGGGTGCGGAGGACACTGCTGGGCTATGAGGGGGGCATGCCTGCTGTGGGAAGGCTGGAGCCACGGGGGACTCCTCCCAGTGTCCTGGATAACAAGGGTTATTTGATTTACTTGGTTCATTTGTTAACAGACACTGCATATGCCTGCTGTGTGCTGAGAGATACTTTAGGAAGTGAAAGGTAGCCTGTTTAAAGGACTCCAGGGAGCAGAAAGCCTGGCTGAAGAGGCCTCAGAGTGGCAACGTGCACTCCCAAACACTCGCCGTCGTGGCATTGGGCCGGACTCTGCGAGAGGCTGTGCAGCATCTTACCATGTGAGCAAGCGCACTGGTTTCAGTAGCGCCATGCGTGAGGACAGGTCCTAGTCAGGCAGCTGGAGGAAGAGCTCCAGAGCCAGACCCCAGCGTGTCCTGCTTTCCTGCCATTTACTTGGGTTTTTTGCCTCTTGAGCCTATACGTTTATTCTGACCAGGCCCGTGAGTGTTAGTACAGCGCCTAGCCTACCGGATCCGCACGGCTGCTTTTGGGCACCGCTGCAATGCAAACAAAACCAATGAGCCGGGAGTGTTTTGCCATCACTCCCCCTCGACCCCCCTCTCCTCGTAGCGTTACTGGGGGGTGCAGGCCTGGGGAGATGAAGATAGCACCCACTGCAAAGCCAAGTGTGCTTCAACTTGGCCCCTACAGCAAAGTGCCGTGTTGTGGGGGGCTGTCACTGGTGACCGCCCTTACAACCCTGACCGGAGACGCCCGAATACAGATCCAAAGTCCTAATGTTATGCAAAGGTGTTGGTTATTATGACACTCTGTGGGACTGCACTGAACTGGCTCTGTCCATGAACACGTGCATGACTCTTCAGGAAGCATAAAGCACAGCGGATACAGAGAGGCACGGAGGTTGTTACTGGAAGTAGCCACGAATGTCCGCACAATTCAGAGGAATGATAGAAATCCAGAGAAGTCAGGCTGGGAGGCACATCCAGAGGTCATCTAGTGCAGCCCCTGTCTATCATCCCTGTCCAAACCATCCCATACAAATCTATCATCTAGACTCTTAGGAAAGCTACCATCAACCCCGGCATGACACACGACATCGCGCCCGAGCCTGGCGCGGGTAAAGCCGGGGGGCCATGGCACCCGGTGTCCTGCTTCTATACAAGTTGTTAATACACCGCGCAGCTGCAGAGGGGCCGGCGGTGGTGCAAACAGTAAGACACGGTGGCTCTGGAGTGAGGGGGGCTGTGTCGGCACAGACCCTGCTCACCCCCTGCCACTGCCGGCCACGCTGCAGGGATTGATGCCGTGCTGGCTCTGTCCCCTGCTAGCTCTGCCCCCAAATCCCCAGGCTTGCCAAGACACACATGGGCCAAACTGAGCTCACGGGCCATACTGTTTCATTGATTGCCCCCAGCTTAAGAGAGCTCAGCAATGGGTAGCTGGAGGTGTCGTTTGGTGTTGGCTGGGAAGCCTGGTTTCCAACGGGGGTGACCCTCTCCCACCCCCACGCAGGGAGGGAACGAGGCATTTGCAAACCTCCCGCAAAAACACAATTAAGAAGACAAAGAAACCCAGAGATGCTCTTGTCCTGGGTGGTCTGAGACACGTTGTCCCACCTGTGATGGTGATAATTAAGAAGAAAGCCCCTCCTGAAAGGACCGTTGCACAAGGGCAGGGAATGCCTCACTCCGATGTGTTTTCTTCTTCCATGACGGTGCCCTCCGAGCCACAGCTGTGCAGCTTCTGGGAGGCTGGCGGGGAGCCGTGCCCTGATGGACACATGTGGTGTGAGATATGTGGCCCCTGGGCCCCGCAGCACACAGTCCAGACCCCTCCTCTCCCGCACGGCTAGCGCACCTCCAACGTGGTCTGAGCCCACCCAGACCCGTCCAAGCCTGGGACCACATGGGCCACGTTGCACTGCCCCAGGCTGGGGCAGCAGGACAGCGATGGGACCCGGGGGTCCGAGTTAACCCCTTATGATTCATCTGAAGAGAGGGTTGGGGGGGCCAGGCCCGATGATCTCACAAGGCCCCTTCCAGCCCTGGTGTCCATGAAAAGCCTGGAGCCCGTGCGTCCCCGCGGAAAGGGCAGGGGCATCCCACCCCTTCCCTGGCTGGCGTGACAGCCCGACCAGAAACAGACCCCCGAGGAGATTAGCCTGGAGCTTTGATGGCAGGGCTGGAGGCAGCAGCGCCCTGCCTGCTGACGCACATGAAACACCAGGTAGAATAAACAGCTCGTCAAGCAAGCCGCGTGATCAAAGCCCGGCAGAGCCCGGAGCGTTGCAGCAACCCGGGGATTTATCTTTAGCTGACTTAAAAAGGAGGTCCTGGCCTGCAGCCTCATTTTGCCCGGGCTGAAAGGCCTGGAGATCATTGCCGGGGTCACTAGGACACAAGAGCTGCCATTCAGTGGGTCAGACCGAGGTCCGTCTTGCCCCGTCGCCTGGGTCATGCAGGGGCAGAGGGCAGATGCTGAAAGGGAGAGTGACCTGGGTCTGAGCAGGGGCTTTCCACTGTTCCTCTCTTCCTTGCAGCCTCCAGCGCTTAAGGCTTAAGACGTCCGATTCAGAGCCCGCGCCCTTCTCGCTGGCGTGACTGCTGCTCCTTTCCTCCGACGTGTGCCGTCCCTTCTCGAACCTGCCGGCTGTCGCAGCGTCTGGTGGCCGCGACTTCCACACCTTAATGCACCTCCACACCTTGCAAAAATCTCGTTGGTCTAATAAAAGAGATCATCTCTACTACAAGTCCTGATTGCCATTTCCTCTAGACCGGTACAGCTACAGCCTGGACACCTGACACATGGAAGATACTGAATTTTAGCTGATTTTTTAAAAGGAAATCTTTGTACTTTCCCAAGCAGGAAGCAACGGTGACCACCTGAAACCTGGGATCCTGCCTTTGTTTCAAGGTAATCTGCATCATCACAGATCCTCACAGGAGGTGAGAGGCTTCGTACCAGCTATGAACTGACTGCCCAGAGTTTTCCGTTTATTGACTCCTCTGTGAAATCCTATGAAATACGAACTTTCTACCCAGGAGAACTTTTACAATCTGTTCTCCGATGCTTGATGAAGGTCGTTTGTGCCCCAAAGCTTGCAATGAAAGAATTTTTTATTTGCAAAAATCTTGTCAGTCTAATAAAAGAGATCACCTCTACTACGAGTCCCGACTGCCTTTTCCTCTAGACCAATACGGCGACGACCTGGATACCTGACACCTTAATGACATGTGGGTGAAAAAGGGCTGCCTTTGCTAGTTTTAAACTTCCTGTGTCCTTATTTCATGCTGTGACCCCTGGCTCTGGTCTTGAGAGAGACAGCAAACAATAAATCCCTATTGATTTTCTCTTTGCCATTTAGTATTTTCTAAATCCTTCTCATGTCGCCCCTCAAGCATCTCTTTTCTAAACCGGACAGGCCAGGCCTCTTTAGTCTCTGCTCACGTGGAAGGCCCTCCATACCGCTCATCATCCTTGCCCTTCTCTATACCTGCTTCCCGGGCGCCTTGAGCACGATGAGCCTTAGCTATGAGGCTTTGCAGACGGAGGCAGGGATGGGAGAAACCCCACGAGCTGTTCTGCGAATGAGCCCTTCTCCCAGCAGCAGGGACACAGTCGTTCTCAGCTGTCATTCTCATCACAGAGAAGGAAATGCACCCCTTTTCACCAAATGCCAGGGAAAGGCAGTGTCTGCAGCTTCTCTGTCCTCCCCAGCCTTTGCTGTCCCTCCAGGATTGCACACGCGTATTCCTCGTGACAGCAGCACTGCATGACATGAAACCATGCTGGGGGCAGCAAGGAGATTCAAATGAGAGGTGAAAGGCACCTCCCTCCAGATAACAATTCCCACAGTGAACCTGGATAAATCTCTGTGCCACCATTTACTTGCTCACACGGCGCAGGCAAAGCGAATTGAATGCCCCTTCCAGTTCTGTACGTGCAAAGTGAATGTCTCTTCGGAGACCCACAGGGCCCAGACAGCTCCGCTAGCCTACAGCCTGCAGCAGAGCAGACACCACCTGAGCAACCGCGATGAAAACCCTCGTGATACTCATTGCATGGGCCGGATCAGGTCCTTCAGCCACCCACTAAAACGGAGAGAGCTATGGCAATTTAGCGGCCCATTATTATACCAGCGGCAGTGATGGGCCACTGGCTTTCTACTTCCAATCTATCCAGCCTGCGGGACCCCTAAAAAAATTTAGAAAATTAATATTTATCTGTCCCTGGTGGCCTGTCTTGTGTCCCTCGATGGCTTGCCAAAACTCAGTAAGTGGCCCCTCCACCCAAAATAATTGCCCGCCCCTGTTCCAGGGTCCCTGTGTGGCCATGAACATCATTAGAAATGGAGTTGGGATAGTCTGCACGTCCACTCCTCTCTGTTCTGCAGAACCTATTCTTAATTATACCTGAAGCCATGGGCAGACCTAGGGTTTTGAAAAGTGGGGTGCAGCTTGTGTGATGCAACAGCACAGGACACATCTTTTCTCCAGGTAAAAAAGAAACTAGAAGCTTTACTAATATGCTAATAATACTAGGGCTAAGGCTGTGTTATGCAGTTTAAGAAACCAATATAACTTTATTGGAATCTACATTACTTGGCTATATCATATATAATAATGTATTAAAAAGGCAACAAACCAGGCAAAAATAATCAAACGCTGTTGTTTCCTTAATCCTGCTGCTATTAGAAGTCAACGTGCATTTTTTTTCAGCTTCATAAAACAAAACCCAGCCTTCTCGAGCATCGTCACTGTGCATCCGGTGCTTCACTGAAAGCTATTTCCACACCTGAGGTCGTGTTTTTAGCTAGAGTTAAAAACAGTTTGCAGGACTGTGAAACAGGAGCTAATTAGCAGGAGCAGCTACCAGACAGCGGAACTGCGGAAGGAAGAACAGCTTGATTAGTGTAACATAAAGACCATTTGAAAAGGAGAGAGGGTGATTAACACCTCTGGAATGAAGAGTTTAGAAGGAATCGGGTAGATGATAATGAGCCATGGAGTCAAGCGACCCCTTCACCGCTGCCTAAATAGAAATGCCGCTGCCACTGCTAGGCAGCTTTGGGTAGAGCAGGAATCAGAGGGGGGTGCAAATGCACCAGTGTACCCCCGCCCCCCCGGATACACCCCTGGTTATGCAAACTCACTTTTCATTTAAAGGCGTCTTGTAAATTTTGTCCTACAGGAGGGCAGAGGAATAGGATGGGCTAAGTGTTGATCACAAACAAGGCTTGTTAGGACACTGGCTCCCTCTTCGGGAAGGCAAATCATTCACAGACTGCATTTAAAAGACGGATTTAACCCACCGGTTCTAGGTCCTTTCACAGATTCACAGAAGTTTAGGCCTGGAAGAGACCTCGTGAGCTCATCT
The DNA here is from genome assembly GCF_001723895.1 of Crocodylus porosus. Taxonomy (NCBI): domain Eukaryota; kingdom Metazoa; phylum Chordata; order Crocodylia; family Crocodylidae; genus Crocodylus; species Crocodylus porosus. The sequence goes on along the minus strand of NW_017728947.1, from coordinate 112,384,854 downwards.
GGTCCAGCCCCCCTGCTCTGGGCAGGAAAGACTGCGGAGGAAGATGCAATGCACTCCCCACAGAATATAAAGTCCATGAAAGCAAGACGGGCACAGAACGGAGACATCCGGTGCAGTGAAAACCGGCCAAAGATTTCACGGCACATTTTTGTGAGTTTTATTCCATGTTCTGTCAACATTTCAGAGCAAACAAGTTGCCAGATTTGACCCTCTCTGGACACAACGTGGAAGCTGAAGAGTTGGACTTCCAGAATCATAGGAATCGTAGGATCACAGGAAAACAGGGCTGCCCCCTGCTCAAGGCAGGATCATCCCTGACTAAACCATCCCAGCCTGGTGTCTGTCCAACCTGCTCTTGAAAACTTCCAGGGTTGGAGAGCCCACAATTTCTCCAGGCAGCCTCTTCCTCCTACTCAGAAAGTTCCTCCTAATCTCCACCCTGTTTCCCCTCTTGAGGCCATTGCTCCTACTCCTGCCCCCTATGGCCATGGAGAAAAGCACTTGCTTGTTACAGGATACAGGACGCGTTTGTTGGGTGGTCTCCTCTGGATTTGGTGAGAGCATGCTCTCTTGCTGGCAGATAAAAGCAGCCTCCAGACAGATGCTGTGAGTCCACTTAGGCTACCATTCCCTTCTGGATGTGGGCAGGGAGAGGCCTTTGCAAAACTTTATGGGGGCTTTGTGAGCAACTAGTGGGAACCGGCACAGTGGAAATGCTCAGCACTGGATGCATCAGGGCCAGAGAGATTATTGATTCTTCCTACCATTTGGGGGAGGTGAATTTTCACCTTGCCTGAGCTGCTGGCACCATCGGGACCTGTTCGCTACCAGGAGGACAAGGAATCCCAGCACATCAGGAGTGCAGTCATGAGCACGCAGCACCCAGGCAGGGTCGGCTGCATCCCTGAGCTGCTGCTGGGTCCGGATATAGCAACTAGCTGAAATCAGTGGCTCCAAACAAGTGCAGAAGCACAAGAGCAGACTCAGACAGACAAGAGAAGAAGGCTTCACCACGAAGCATCCACATATTTGTCTGCAGACATGTTCCAGAAAGCAAGGGAACATCCCTGCCAGTTAAAGCACAGCACCAAAATGAGGACAGGATGCAACAACCCATTGGAGAGAGCCGGGATCTTCACTTACGCTGCTAGTTTTTGTGCCTGGCTGCAGCATTTGCTGTGCCAGTCCTGCTTTGGCACAGCTGATAATACGTTGACACTTTATCATTACCTGGCCCTCACCTGTCTCGTCCCAGTGCTTCTCACCATAACCTGGACCCTGAGATCATCAGGTCAAGAGGCCTGTATCCACGTTTCCTTTCCCTGTAGTGCCTGTGCTAATGCTGGGCATCTCCTTGGCTGTTTCCTAAAGAGCTACTTCAATTTAAAAGATCGCTCCAGGGCTGAGAGAAGGCCGATTTGCCAATGAGCCCGAGCTGTCTCGGCAAGGCTGGGTCCAGATACAGGTGAATTGGACGTTTGCTTCTGATTTCATTCAACACCAGCCTGACCCCTTCCCTCCGTTGAGCGCTGCATCATGTGTGACCTGAGGAGGCCTGGCTCCACAAACGATGGTGCTGTGAAGTTTGAGGGGTCAGTACAGAACGAGGGGCGAGTCTGAGGGGTCAGTACGGGACAAGAGTGTCCCCCAGGGTGGTGCTTTCTAGCCCAGGGCAACTGGGTCATTGAGGGCAATCCCATGTAGTCACAAGTAACTGTGGGTCCACAAGCATCTGCAAAACACCTGCTCCACCTCCTCCCAGCCCGAACGTGCCTCCTAACCCCTCTAGCAACCAGATTCTGAGTTCAGAAAATGAAAAAGGCCTCTGCTCTTCATCATCTTGGCCCTGAACTGAGACTGAGCCTGAGGGCCAGGCCAATGCTTTGGCAAACTCCAGGGCAGCATTAGGGCGCGATCAGCATGAGGCATTTCTGTGCTTCCCAAGTAAAGATGCGCATTCATCCAACTCCTAATGCTCCTGGAGACTGAGGGTCCAGTTCGTTCTCAGCAAAGGCGGTGGCAAAAGGCCTGTTCATTTCAGTGGACACAGGCAGGGTTTTCCATGGAGTAACAATACCCTCGGTGGGGAAATATAATGGGAGGTAAAACTGGCCCTGTTACAGTCAGCCTGATGTGTGCATTAGTGCAAGGGGAGCTAAGCACCTATAACGTGTGCACAGAGGAGACAAAGCTGGGCTGGAACATTTGCAGGAGAAAGGGAGGGTGGTTTGCTATGAATTACACACAGCCGCGTGCACACACAGGGTTTTTGTGCTGCATGTCTCTGATCCCCCCAGGATAAGCTCTACCAGCTTAGGCTCCCTCAGGGTCAAGGGCTTGGGTTCAGAGGCAAAGCGATAGGAGGCATTTGGAGAAGCAGTGCTGTCAAGCAGAGTGGCTATGGATGGACAGATAGGAAAGAGTCCAGTGCAAGGCAACAGCAATGGCTGGAGACCTGGAAAGCAAGACTTACAGGAAGAGCTCAGGTTATTTAGGGTGGAAAATGGAAGGCCGAGGGGGGATTTGATCACCGTCTTCACATACCTGAAGGGCAATGACAGAGAGGAAGGAGATGGGCTTTTCTCTGTGATCTTAGGGAGACAGGAAAAGCAGCAGTGGCCTCGGGCTGCAGCAAGGAAAATTGAGGTTGGAGATGAGGAGGAACTTTCTGACCCGAAGGGTGGTCAAGCACTGAAGCAGGCTGCCCGGACAAGCTGTGGCCTCTCCACACCTCGACATTTTCAAGAGCAGATTCCTAAAGCCCCTGAGCCCTCTTATGCTGCACCTGCTGGTCCAGGGATAGGGGCTGTCTCATAGTTTCACAGAGTCGTCATTTCTAGGGTCAGAAGGGACCTGAACAGATCAAGTCTGGGCAGGAACAAGTGCTGGTACCATAATACCCCAGCCAGATATCTATCCAACCTCTCTTGAAGACCCCCAAGGTAGGGAAGAGCACCACCTCCCTTGGGAGCCCGTTCCAGAGCCTGGCAGCCCTACCCATAAAGTAATGCCTCCTGATATCAAGCCTGAACCTGCTCTCAATCAATTTGTGGCTGTTATTCCTTGTTATCCCAGGTGGTGCTCGGGAGAACAGAGCCTCACCTATTTTCCGCTGGTCCCCCAGTGAGTTTATAGACAGCCACCAGATCCCCTCTCAGTCTTCTCTTGTGGAGGCTGGATAGATTCAGGCCCTTTAGTCTATCTTCATAGGGCCTGTCCTGCTGCCCCCTGACCATGCGAGTGGCCTTCTCTGGACCCTCTCCATGTTGTCCACATCCCTCCTGAAGTGCGGCGCCCAGAACTGGATGCAGTACTCCCGCTGCAGCCTGACCAGAGCCGCACAGAGGGGGAGGATCACCTCCCTGGACCTGCTCAAGATGCATCTGTGGATGCAGGACAAGGTGTGGCTGGCCTTCCTTGAAGATCTACAAGGTCCCTTCCGACCCTACTTCTATGATTCTATGAATCCTGACCGCTTCCTCGCATTGGCAGCTAATGTCCATCCTGGAGTCAGCAATGACTCCAAGATCCCTTTCAGTCACTGTGTTGTTGAGAAGGGAGTTCCCCAGCCTATAGGTGTGTTGCTGGTTCCTTCTCCCTAGATGCAGCACCTTGCACTTTTCTGTGTTGAACTCCATCCTATCCTCATCTGCCCAACTCTGTAACCTGGCTGGATCTAGCTGGATTCTGTCCCTCCCCTCCAGTGTGCCCTTTCTCCCCACTTCTTTGTGTCATCAGTGAATTTGGACAGCGTGCTTTCCATGCCCACCTCCAAGTCGCTGATGAAGATGTTGAACAGTGCAGGCCCAAGGACCAAGCCCTGGGGCACTCCACTGCCTACATCCCTCCAGGTCAAAAATGACCCATCCACCACCACTCTCTGGGTACGACCATCGAGCCAATTTGCCACCTATCTGACTGTGTAGACATCAGTGCTGCAGTTGCCTAGTTTTTTTGTGAGAATGGGGTGAGAAACAGTCTCTTTCTGTGTCTAAGCAGCACCCAGCACAGCTGGGCTGCGTTGGGCATCTAGGTGCCATCGTACTGCAATTAAAGCCTCCCTGTAGGTGAGGGTGGCAGTGGGGTACATCACTGCAGATGCTACCAGGAATTGACCTGCTCAACAAGAGCCAGCACTTGACCCACCTCAGAGAGGTGGCCCAGGGCTCACCCTAGAGAGGCAGCTGTTCTGCCGAGGGAGCTGGAAGAGAGCCATTGGGGCTGGCTACTGGGGCTGGTCACATGTGGGCAAGGAGGAGAGCATGGAGCACCCACCTCTGCTTCACCCCTTGCCCTCCACCCCCCAGCTGACTTTCCTCACTGTCCCCCAGGCTGGGGAACCATCAGGACCCTTCCTTCCTGATGTGTGGGGGCTGGGATGAGCTTGGGATCGGGACATGGGATGCAGAGAGGTTCCCCTTCCCTGCACCCCTGGAACAGCAGAGAAAGCAGCCGCGGCAGGCAAGGGAGTTGGGGCAGGGGGAAGAGGAGGGAAGGGGGGCTTTCTTTGAGTAGGAAGGAGAAGGTGGGGGGATTTTCACCTGCTTTAGGGACTTTAAAACATCCCCAGAGTCTCCTGCAGTGCAGTCTGCCTACATTGGTAGGAGAAGAGGACACTGGGGGCAGGGGCACAGCTGCCCCTGCAGTGCAGGTTGCTGCCCCTGTACCCCCTTTGGGAAACCCTGGATCTGTCCCTGTAGGCATCTGTCTGTGTTGCAAGACAGTAGGTTTGCACCAAGTGAGGCATCAGCTGATTGAACATCTGCAGAGCCCAGTTCCTGAGTGACCATCCTGGATGTGGTACGGGCTTCTTCCTTCTTCTGCATGACAGGCTCTTCTTGCCCCAAAGGCCTCTCTTCCACCCTTTGCAGACTGTCACCAAGCATTTTGATCTTCAGCTACCTTCTCCCAGTCGTTTATTGGGAGGCCCAATGTTCATTGTCTTCATATCTCTCCTGCAGAAGTCAGGGAAGTGTGCAGGAAGATTCTGGGTTGCCCACGTGCCAGCGTCTACTTCTCAGCTTTGCTAGTTTAATGCAAAGGAAAGGTGCGTGCTGGTGCCTAACCAAATTGGCTGCAGGAGCTGCCGGAGCAAAGGAGATCATCTGTCTCCCATCCGAATGGGACTCAGTCTTGGCTGGCTGCCAACCAGGGCTGAAGAGCCCAGTCCACCCTAGCATGGAGTGGACCTCAATTTCACAACCTTTTGGTGGCATTTCCTCTGCCAGGGAAAGACTAGTACCTGTCTCTAAGGTGGTCCTCTGCCCAAAGCACATAGAGGCTGCAAAGTTATTTAACCATCACCCATACTCGGTGTTACCAGGTACAGGTTTTACTGTCTACTGTGACCTGACTCAATATATGTGAATAGATCCACATGGAGAAAGGAAACACTACCTTTGGCCTGTCCCATCTTCTTGCAGATCAGGATGATGGCAGACCAGGCATGGGGCCTGTGTAGCTGAAAGCAGAGGGATTTTGTTCATCCTTAGCTCTTCCTATCTTGTCTCCCACTTTAAGCCCAGGGTTCTCCACACCACTAAAGCACAGCTGGAACCAACCAGTTAAATCCCCACTCCTGGCCTCAAACAGAGCTGACTGCAATCCATGGAAAGGCTCCCAAGGACTCCCAAAGGGCTGTGGGCCAAGCTCCTACATGGGTGGGGAGACCTGGGTGGAGATGACAGACTGCTTGCCCCGAGCAAGGCTTCAGGCTGGGATCAGAAAGACATACGACAATACCTGGGGGAGGGCACAGCTCGTCGCAACCTGCGCAGCATCTCCAAGCACCTGGGAACAGGTCTCCCTGCCTGACCTGGACACAAAACTCCAGCCTCATCCTCCACAGCCTCATTTTCCACATCCACTCAGCCAGTGTCCTGCAAGGCCCTCAGAAGGCTGGTAGAGAGGTGGGAAGCTGTTTCCACGAGCTGGGAACAAGCTGTGCAGGTGCTGGACTGGCAGCAAATGGTTTAGCCTTCTGCCTCCAGAGTGGCCACGGCTGCTGGCAATCAGTGCAGGACACCAGAGGAGGGTGCGTGTGGGTGGGTGTGTGCGGGGGGTGGGGGCGTGGAATGAAGCAGAGCTCTCTGGTCCAAGAGTGACAGAGGAGAGGAGGACAGGAAGGATTAGCAACCATAGCAGCCTGGACCAGACCCCTGGTCTGACTTACAAAGCAAGCACAGCAAGCAGCAGTGGCCCATGGGAGCTGAGGAGTCCCTGGGGGCACTGACAGGACTTGTGGGTCACTGACCCCCATGGTGTAGGGCTCGCTGATACCATAGAAGAGCATCTTGCATCATCTGAACTATGTGTCCTCCCAGGGACAGTCAGGCCAGGAGATCTGCAGCCTGCTGAGGTCACCCTCCCTGCACCTCCAGGGCCCCATTGCAGAAAGGAGCTTCCCATGCCAAGGAGGGAGGTGAGGACATCACCGAGGAAGGGACACACCCAGGAACATGGTATCTGGGCAGCATTCATTAGGAAAGCTGCATCTGTGCCACTGCCATGGCAGTTCATAAAACCACAGGCAACCGCATTGTTTGCTGCAGTGACAGCAGCACCCAGCTGAGGCAGGCCCAGAGGGTCCAGGACCACAGATGCCCCTGCTCCTTTCCATAGGAGTTGGACCCAGCCAGGGAAAGATCCAGGATTTACCAAAGAGGATGCAGGAGCCACAACCTACACTCAGGGATAGCTTCACCCCTGTGCCCAGCCTTCTTCACCCCCAGCAGCGTGAACCGATCATGCTATGAATGGGCGTGTCTAGGATTTTGAAAAGCAGGGTGCAGATGATGTGGTGCATCATCACATGTATTTCACATATTTTTCTCAAGTTAAAGAGAAACGAGAAGTTGCTAATATGCTTGTGGCCTAGCAGTCTATTATTCCATTTAAGATCAAAGTAGAAACCAATATGGCTATTGGAATGTGCACTCATTTGCTAGATTATATATTAAATCTAAAAAAAACACAACACACCAGGCAAAAAACAGTCAAAATAGTCAAAGGCTTTCATGGCATCAGTCCTGCAGCCCGTATAGTTAAATATACCTCTTTCATTCAGATGCATAAAACAAAATCTGGCTTTTCTAAGCATCTTGACAGTACTTCCAGTACTTCAATGTTAGTTACTTCTGCACCTGAAACAGTATTACTGCACCTGCATTAAGGTTTTGAGCCAGATCTGAAAAACTGTCAGCAGGGCTGTGAAACCAAAGAGAGACATTTCCAGGAAAAGCAACCAGACAGCAACATTGCAGAAGAAAGGATAGTTTGAGTAGTGGAACATCAAGACCATTAAAAAGGAGAGAGGGCTGCTAACACCTATGGAGTGGAGAGAGATTAGGAGGAATCAGGGAGGTGATAATGAGCCATGAAGTCAACTGACTCCCTCAGCCCTACCTGAATGGAAATGCCGCTGTTCCTCCTGGACAGTTGGTTTTAAAGTTTGGGTGGAGAGGAATTAAAGGGGGAGCGACTGCACCACTGCACCCCTCCACCTGAAGTCCCTAAAGCAGGGAAAACCCCGCCACCCTGCCCCTTCCTGCTCAGAGGCAGCCCTCTGCCCTGGATACAAGCGTGGCTTACGATCCGTGCGGGTTTCCTCTCTCCCTCCAGCTGCGTCGTGGGACGTGTTGCCGCTGGTAAGTGATCCCTTTGAGTTATTTTTATATCTTTTTCCCTTCTGTCGTGTGCTCCCCACCCCAGGGGCTCCCTGTTTACTGTTTGGCGGTTCTTGCCCCCATTTTTCCCTGGAACGGAGTCGTCAGCTTTTTCTCAGCCCAGCCTCCACCTTGATGAACGCGATTGAGACATGTACGTGTGACAGAATTGCCACAATCAGATTAAGCTTCCTGCAACAATTTGCAACGATCAAACTAAAATACATCTAAGTTGCCACGATCAAACAAAATCTGCCATGAAAAAAACGTGCACGTGTACATGGTGATGCCGTTATGCTAGACAAATGGTGATTTTTCATCACTCTTAGTCATGCGTACAAGGTCCAGTCGTCACGTGCACAAATGCCCTGAGTAACTGTGGGGACCTGGCGTGAGCACTCTTCTCGTCCCATGCCATATTTTGGCAGGTAAGCACCTCTAGCATCACGCAGCCTTGACCTCCTTATCAACGGCAGCTGGTGACCCATGAAGCCTGCTCAGCCCTTAGACTCTCTGGGGCTAGCAGCAGATACGTGTCTACACGGCTATGTGTGGTCTTTCCCTGGCAATAGCCGAGCAAAAAAAAAAAAAGCCATAAAACCCAGCTGATATGATTCTACCCACTTTCAATTAATTTCTTCACCTGTTCGTAAGGCTGGGTGAGATGACCTTGAGCCTGATCTCTGCTTGACCTAGTCCAGTTAAACTCCAGATAAATCAAAACTATGTCACAGAACAGAGAGCAAAAGGTTATCTGCACCGGATGATTTGCGGTCCTGAAATGGGTCACTGAGTGAAAACATTGGAGGGCATTTTGGAGAAAAGAAGCCAGACTTCTCACCTTTGAATGCCCCCCACCCTCCGCCACACACACACACACACGCACACACGTGCGCACACACACGCGCACACACACACACACACACACACACACACACAGAGCCATGCGTGTTTGCTGCTGATTCGATGTTTTCCAAGTTCGCGATGGTTTAAACATTAATAAAGAAGCCAGAGGCTTTGGTTTTCTACACTGCCCTTCCCGTCGTCTCCTTTTCAACCTGCCGGAAAACCCCAGGTATGAGGATGGCGCGGTGCCCACGGACTTCTGCCCACAGAGGTAGGGCCTGGCACTGAACGCAACAGCCTCAGCTGTCTTCAGAGTGGCCCCTACCCTGCATTTGTGCACCCAATGCGCAGAAACCCCTGCCCAAACCGTCCAAGGGGGCCTTAACACGCTCCATCCCCCCAAGCTCTTGCTGTGTTAGTGAGCTGCCCACTATCATTTTGTCTCAAAAGCTGCAGGAAGCTTCACATGCTCTCCTGCGCGTGCAGAGGCCTTATGTGCGTGAGAGATTCCTTGAATCGTCCCGGTGGGGTGGCTTTACCGTGGCTGTGACACCAAGGACGTTAACTATCAAGCCTATTTCTTTAGTGCATCTCTGCAAAGACACGGCAATGACTTGTAACCCAAACAGGGGCTGATGCTGTCAACGCCTTTGCAATCGTGATGCGTGCCGCTGGGTACCCGGGAGAATCCAGGCGGGTGTCAGTGCACTTGGGGCTGCTTTGGGTCTGATAGCTCAGGGGTGGGCAATTATTTCGGGCGGAGGGCTGCTTACTGAGTTTTGGCAAGCCATTGAGGGCCACGTGACAGGCAGCCAGGGGCAGATCAGTATTAATTTTCTAAATTTTTTAGGGGCCCTGCGGGCCGGAGAGAATGGCCTGGCAGGTTGCATGTGGCCCCCCGGGCCACATTTTGCCCACCTGATAAAAACAGGTAAACTATAAAGACACCACTAATCCCTCAAGTGCCACCATTCTGTGTCTAAGGGTCAAATCCTAAGGGCCAAATCCATATCCGATGCAAATCAGTGCAACTTCCGCTCAGCCGAGGAATGGGGATCAAGTTGCATCCCCTGGTAACGACGACTGGAGCCACCGCTTGAAGCTGCTCTTCATGGTTTCACAGGCAAAGCCCCACCTCCCTCTCCAAGGCGCCGCGTGTTTTCCTTGTAACTCAAAGCTGCATCTAGTGCTCGCCGCACGGATGAAAGCGTAAGTCGAGGAAGGATTGATAGAGCACTGAACCCAGACAAGAGGGGTGCGGCTCTGTTGTTTTATTCTTAGTTCGGAGACTACCCACAGGAAACTACCATTCCTTTCCTCCTCCCCAATCACCTAAGCACAACCTCGCTCCCGGGACTTGTTTTTTTAATTATGCAATTACCCTGTGCACAAAGCCTCTGGTGAGCTTTGGTGGATAAATAACACAGCTGCACAGCTTAGCAATACTACTTTTTTTTCTTCTTTTTAATGGATGCATTCACGTCCAGGACCCAGATGGTGAAAATGTTCCTTGAATTAACATTAATTGATTTTCCCATCATTAATGACACCGGCTTAAGAATTATGAGTGCGTTTCTGGGGCTCTATTATTTTCTGCTCCGCTCCTGGCACTGTCTGGTTGTGGGCTGTGCTGCTGTCTGGGTTGTAGGTCTTCAGGTGGAGGAAGATGCTTTCATTATCACATCCCTACTGGCCTGTTCACTCGGGCAATATTAGCAGATGCAATTCAGCAGAGTTGCACTGCACCGTATTTGCCAGGGATCCCTTTGGGACGCGAGGCTGCAGTAGCGATTCACCAAAGAAATCCCTATACGCAATAGCCGAATGCATTGAATTTCGCGTGGGGAAAGGGGATATGATTTAATGAGAAACCATGAATGAGGATTCCCCCTTTAACTTCTCCTCCTTCTTAATCCCCAGAGGCGAGTTTGTCCTTCATCTCTCCGTTTCGCACTCCTCGGGCTACAGGCCCAGCTGAAGTCAAACTCCTCTTGGCTTCAGTGGAAAAGGCCTGGGCACTGAGTAGGCGGAGGAGGCCGCATCTGTGACAGCCGAAATCCGGTATTTGCAAGTACGGGAACGCTCCACCCTGCTCCGGCCTGGAGAGCAAGAAGGGAGGAAGCAGAGCTCACAAGATCCCATCAATATGGCTCGCTGCGAACCACAAAGCCCAGGAGAGGAGACGGTTTCTGGCTGCGGATTGCTTGCAGACATGTGCCAGGAAAGGCCCATTTGGTGGCGTTCCCGGCTTTCTAAAATCTGGCCCCAGGAGTAATAATAAACAAGACGCCTTTCATAACCGAGGGCCATCCCGCCCAGCCTCAGCTCGTACTGGAAATAAATCAGGAGGATGACATTAGGGCACGTTAAATGGCTCCCCTCCGTCCCGGCTCGCTGTTCCGACATGAAACCACAGGGGAGGAGAGGGGAGCACCGAGAGCCGTCTGCAAAGTCAAGCGAATCCCCATCGGCGGCAGCTTTGCTTGTCAGGAGGCGTTTGGAGGGGGGCTGTTCTCCCTACAAGCCTTGTTGGGAGAAGTTCATGTAACACCCGCTGCCTCCTGCAATGCAAGCTGTAAGCCCATCATGGAAAAGAGCCCCGTGCCAGGGAAGCACTGGGGACAAGGAAAGCCGCGATGTGCAGAAGAGGTTTGGAAACGGTGTCATTTGCTAACCCGGTGGCAATCACCGCCGGCATCCAGGACAGAAGGATCGGGCACGCAGTGCTGGAGATGAAGGGCGCTTGTGATTTAACCACCTCGTTAGGCACTGCCTCGGGAGGCTGGGTGTGTTGCAAGAAGAGATGGCAGACACAAGACATTTTTCTCCTTAACAAGAAAACCTTCCCTTAAAAACAATCACTGCATTCCTGAGCTGTGCTCAGGCGTTCCTGCGCCGAGCGGGACTTCCTCTGCACCGTGCGCGGGCTGCATATCACTGTCTGGCCAGAGCACAAAGCTCCTATTGATGACAGCGGGATCCGGGGGTTTAGTACAGCTGTGGCGGGAGAGCTGAGCTCGGTGCAAGCAAACTGGTCTTTCCTGCTGGGAAAGAAATGGTGACATTATACCTGTCACGGACACCCCAGGCCCATCCGGAGGGACTGAGGTCTTCAAACAGGGACAGGCAGAGCATTGTGAAAAAAACTCAGCCTGTTGCTATAGCTTTCATCACTGAGCGGCCCTGCAAGAGCAGCTCGTGGTCCGAATAAGGGGCTGCTGCCCACGGTGCAAGGGGTGGTATGAGCAAATATGCAGAAGAAAGGCGCTGCCCGAAAGCATTTAGCAGCTAAGCAAGTGATGAGAGGAGTGAAGCAGAGGTAACGCATGGGAGGGGCCGGGGGAGAGGCTGGTGAAACGATCCTGTTCGGCTACACCGACGCTCAGCCGCATTCTTCGCACATCTGCTGCCCAGCTGCTCGAGCACGGTTTGATTTAATGTTTCTTGTCATTTCCCTGTGAAAACCCAAGCGGGCTTGAAAGACGCTGGTGAGAATGAGATGGACGCCCTGACCCCGCGAGCCAGACCCAGTCCCACGAGGGCAGCTCGAAGCCTTCAGCCAGCACATCCCCACCAGGCCCCGGGATGCGCGGGGCGTAGCAGCGTCACTTGGCTAAGGAACGACTGAGAAGCACGTGGTTTGGCACGTGGTGGGCGTGCAGGCAACAGACCCCAAATGCACATCGGCTCAGACTGTGACGCTCTTGTAGCGATCGCTGGGTTCGATAAACCCAGGATATGTGGATGGGAAGAACTAGCCAACCAACTTGAGCAGCGGAGCTGTAGGCAGCCTCTGCAGACTCTTTGTCTAACTCCTAGCTAGCTGCTCCCTGTTGGCAGGACCATCTTCCAATCCCCAGTCTCCTGTTAGGGAGCATCTCTAAATTACAGCTTTTATCACTACAGCCAACACTCCTGCTGCTAAGCCTTTGCTGGTTCAAGAGGACCCCTCGTCTTCAGCGAGCGGGTCGGCTGAAGTTCTCGCCCGCGTGAGTACGGCTCGTACCATCTCCCATTCCTCTGCCTCTTAAACCACCTTGAACTTGGTCCCCGCCGGGTTCAGCGCACCATCTTAGCTGCTCACGCTCTACTCGCCCAGCACATCTCACAAGAAGACCGTGTATTTTAGAGGCCATTGCATAAGGAGCTTGTTGCTACAACAAAATTTGAGAAACCATGGAAACTGCTGCTCTCAGCCAAACCAAAACTTAACTATAGACTCAGCATAACATTTAGTTGCTTTAAACTTGCATTTTTTGGCTCGGTCTCCTTGGCCACATCCTGAGACCAAATGGATCCAATTACTGAATGCAAAATAAATTCCATCTGCGTGGACTGGGAGCATTGTCTCAAAGAACAAAGAGTGTGTGTGTGTGTGTGTGTGTGTGTGTGTGTGTGTGTGTGTGTGTGTGTGTGTG
>NW_017728947.1:112342175-112371826 GCF_001723895.1 Crocodylus porosus | reverse complement strand
GTGTGTGTGTGTGTGTGTGTGTGTGTGTGTGTGTGTGTGTGTGTGTGTGTGTGTGTGGAGAGGTGATTTCTTTTTCTTCTCTGGAAGGAACAAGCTAATTTTGTCAGCACGGAGGAAGAGAGCCAGGCTGCGCAGGAGGAGGAGAAAGAATCGAGTTAGCTTCGATTACCTGAAAGAAACCTCCGATCCATATTTCCTGTCGGAAGCGCTGGCACCGTCTTCACCACAGCAGCTCCGCATTGGCGGTAGAGGCGGGTGGGACTGAGACGGTTTCTGCATAATCCGCATGCACAGCACGCACCAACACACATGCACACGCAAACACACATGCACACAGATTATAGCTGTGGCACTAACGACTGCTAGAGTTAGTGGTGATGAACCATTCCTCGTGTCCTTCAGCCTCCTGCTTACACCCAGGGCTGGTTGAACTCTGCCCCTTGATGGTATTTCTCCCCTGCATGTTGCCAGCGTGGCCATTTCCAAGGGGTCTGGGCCACGTGGCTAAACGGAAGCCCCCCAAAGCCTGTTTCGGAGTGACCGTAGCGTGAACCTCTGCAGACCTGACAACCCCCTTCATCAGGGAAGTAAAGGAAGCCATCCGCCAGTCTAACCGACCCAGTAATGAGATGCATTTAAACAAAGCACGAGACCTGAAAAGAGACGTTAGAAGGGAAGACCATATATTAAATGATCCAAATATGCTATTCCCTCGCTTCAGCTTATAGTAATTGATTAACCAAATGTATTGGATGCTGTTTAATAGAGGTATTTTTGCAAAGTTTCTAGATGAGCTGTAAAAAACCAGAGCAGCCTTGTTTCCAGATGACCATCAGTTTAGGGGAAGAGATAAACAGGGCGAGGGCGAGCAGTATTCCATAATGGTGAAGGAAGGAGATAAGAACCCTTCCCTCCAGAAATGCAATTTTCACAGAAACATAAATCCCAGCTAAACGGACGCCTTTCACGTCCGCAGGGAAACTGGCTCAGTCCGGCTCCAAAAGTGTTGGTGAAACAAAGAGATGCAAATGAAACCAATCAGGGGGCATTTATTAGAATATTAGCACCGGGCATCTATAAATATGGGGGATCGGCCGGAGGGGAAATTGGGAGAACTCAGCAAATTCAAGCAGGCCAAGCTGTGTGCCACCCTCCTGCCACCTCTCGGGCGTCCCCAGCCAGGACAGGTGAGAATCCATGCTGTGCTGTCCCAGGTAGCCAGCTCGATTTTGGGATCAAATTTTGCCTTTGTGTTTTGAAAAGCAAGCAAATGAAAGGTCGGGCTGTGCCACCCTCCTGCCACCTCTCGGGCGTCCCCAGCCAGGACAGGTGAGAATCCATGCTGTGTCTTCCCAGGTAGCCAGCTCGATTTTGGGATCAAATTTTGCCTTTGTGTTTTGAAAAGCAAGCAAATGAAAGGTCGGGCTGCGGAGCTGTTTCTGCCCCGGTGATCGGTAGCCAACCTACCTGCAGCCCCAGCACCAACCCCACCCTCCATTCCCCAAGATCTGTTCCCTTCCAGCAAGATGGGGCTGTGAGGATTTCCCAGGCATCCAGGGGCACAAATATCCTCAGAGACAATTTGTCTGAGGACTTAAGAGAAAAATAGCATCCTCCGACGAGGAGAAAAACAGCAGGAAAGCAAAGCAAGCCTGGAACCTCCTAGGGGACTTTCTAGACAGGCCCTATTCATGGGATCTCTTGAGCGTGTTTTAGCAACCTTGGCAGGGGTAGGACATTGGCTGCCGTGGTCCTCCTGCTTTACCTGTGGCAGGTTTGGTTGTCACGTCTTATGTAGCGTCAGGGTTGAATGGGTGCGTCTACGCGAGACGCTTTAAGACACATTAGCTTAAATTTAAGGTGCATTAGGGCACGCGTCTACATGTGCATCCCCTTAATGCACTTTAAAAATGGTGACTTGGGGCTAATCCCATCTAAATTTGATGCCGGCAAATGCAGGTATCAAATTTAAGTGTGAATATTTAAAGGGCGTTAACACATGCATAGACGCATTAAAGTGTATTAATGCTGGGTGTGTGGACTGACTTGGGACTAATTTTAGACAGCGTAAATGCGGTTTAATGCCTGCACTTGTAGACACTTGACTAAACCCACTTAATGTGCATTAAGCTAATGCACATTCAATTTAGGCACACTTACCTGCACTTGTAGACACTCCCACTGTGTAGTTTTGCTAAGAGGTTAGTGTATGGAGTGTATAGGATGGTTTGCACAGGGCTGACCTTGTCCCAGGCAGGAGGTTGGACTAGATGACCTCTGGAGGTCTCTTCCAGCCCCACTGCTCTACGATCCTAATGGGCCATGATGGCAATATACCGTTTCCCCGTGACTGAGGATGTGGACTGACCGGTGCAATGCAATGGAGCAGGGCACGCTTCCCTCTCACATCTGCTCGGAGAACCTAGCAGCATAGCAGGCTCATGGATACCTTTCTCCTCTGCCATCAGATGTGTCCACCTCCCCTTACCCGGTCTACGCTGACATGGCCAGGTGCGACCTTGCCGACCATGGAAGCTCTAGCTTGTATTAGCAGCTTGCTAACTAATGTCTAAGTCAAGTGTTTCTTTCCTGTTTCCCCGCCTCCAAACTTCAACAAGTTGGCACTGCAGTCAGTCTTACGTGAAGTGCTGCTGCAGGTGTGCAGAGATGGCCGGGATCTCCTGGGGTTTCTTTTCAGTTTCCCATCCCTTCGTTCTGACAGGTCTCCGGGGAAGTAGCACGTGCGCTCTCAACACCAGTTTGCATCTCCTACACTGTCCCTCACTCCCCCCGATATGACAGTCTTCTCCCCTCTGAAATCCTCAGGAGAAGCCAATTACCCTTCCCTGCCTTAACATGTAAAATCAGAAGCCAGCAACCTGTCCTTAGACCCTTATTTTGGGGCCATGAAGCGCACCTCACCTGGACTTCACATCTCCAGCACCTCGTTTCCTCGCCTGGGAATAAAAAGCATTGAATCACAGAGAAATGAGGCTGGAAGGACCCTCCAGAGGTTATCAGGTACAGTGCTGAGTTCAAAGGGAGATCCGAGGTCAGGGTCAAGGATGCCGGGTCTAGTCTAACCCCCTGCCTGAGGCAGGATCATCCCTGTCCGAACCAACCTGGTACAATGACCCCAAACCTTCCCAAATGACATTTGCTCTATCATCAGAAGAGATTCTTGCTTCAAGCATTTGGGGGGCAAAGGTGAGCAAGGCATAGCATTCATCTTTTGTGGTGATTCAAGACACCCGGGAAGCAATGCTGCTTTTCCCACTCAGCTTCCTTACGGATTAGACCGCGCCTTTCCATGCTACCTGCAGCATATGCATATTTGGCTACAAATGCCCCTCACCTTGCTGGCTTGGGGTGAGGGGGATTAGCTAGGCTTCCCTGCAGCTAATCCAGTGACATCCCTACTTGCCTAGTGGGTTGGACTGTGGAATCAATATTCATTTATTTTTCTGTAATAAAAATAGCAGGGGGCCCATCACTGGGCACGATGACCCAGCATGCGCCTTCCAGTCCTGTGTTCCTACATAGAAGAGAAGACCTTTCTAAGCTTGGCATGGGTGCATCTCTGGGCTTGGTTTGCCCTGTAACATGTAGCAGCTCACACCTGGAGCCTCAGGCTAGGGGAGGTGGGCTTCCTAGCAGACCCTCAGCAAAGATGGACCTGTGTAAGCAGCTCACGTTATGTCTGTGCATATTTTAACACCTGTGAGTCAGGATGGATTGGCTGCGAACAATCATCTTCCTAACACCACTCTTCCTTTGCATTGCTAGCTTAGACTCTTCCCACAACACCCCCCAAAATGCGAATTAGATCCACAAATGTTTCATGAGAGAGCCTGGCTTTGCTTAGGCAGGCAGAGGTGCAGCAAGCTCGGTCAGTGCCCGGGGGAGGTAGGGCAACCACAGTAGTCAGGGGGTGGAGCGAAGGGGAGGGAGGTCTTGCCTGCCCAGGCTCTCTACACACTGGCAACATGCTACAGCTGCTGCTGCTGTAGTAGGATAGGCTTGAGCATCTGTGTCCCTCTAACATGTGCTTTCTGGGAGCTGCATCTGGCACCCCATATTCTCCCTTGCACCCAAGGTACGCTATGGCAAAACCTCCCTGGGCGTGGTGCAAGGATGCCCCCCAGATACAGCCCCTGGGAGCAGGGCTGTGCTGCTCAGCTCCTGTGGCTGGCAGCACACTGCTGCCTTTACTGTGGCAGACTCGCAGAGAGACTTTCAGTGCCCCTCACAGTCGGTGCCTGGGGTTCGCACCCCCCACTTACTACACAGCAGCAGGCAGGGAAGTCAAGGTTACACTGGTCTACAGCCCTGGAAGACACAGAGGCTAGCTCAAAACTGCCAGGCCACAAGCCCAGTGCTACGCGCTGGGCCAGCAATGCAAGAACGGTGAGCGCAGGTCCTAGGAAAGGCAGCGTTGGGAATGGATAGCGTGCAGGGATCGGATGGATTTACCCAGAGAGAAGACGCAGGACAGCCGGCACTCAGGATTTCCCACCTAGAGATATAAACCTAATTTGCAACTATGGCTGGTCTAGGCTACCAGGCCTGGAGGAGTTTCTGGAGCTGTCTTCTCTACTCCCCAGCAGCTCCCCAAAAACACCCCTTGCTGCAATACTCTGCTCACACTCTGTGGCAACGGCGATAAAGGCCTGATTTTCCAAAGCACTGAAGTGGTGGGTTAATCTCAAGCCTGTGAGTGCCGCCACAGCTAACAGAGACGCTTATCTTTAGCAACGTGCTGGCTGAGTTGGAGCGATCGGCACTGCAACATCACTTGGGGGGATTTGCTCCTTGGGCCTAGTGGATGTCGAGCTGATATTTCTGCGACTGGCTTGTGACGATGCAGCGCGCAGCTCACTGAAGCCAGGACATACTCGCTGCTCTTACTCAACTTCTCTTCCCCACCTCTGCTTGTTTCTCCCACTTGTTGGGTCTTGCCTTGAAGACTGTCAATGCGTGAAGGCAATAATTGTCCCGGAGTCTGCAACCATCCCTACCGGGCTGAGCGGGTCCCTGCCCTCACTGAGGCATCAAAGCATGATGGATATGTAAATAATAATTAATAACTGCATGCTCCACAGGGCAGGCACCCAGTCTTTTTTTTTTTTAGAGGCTGGCAAACACCCAGAGCAAATGGACTCAAGGATGAGAGGATGCAGAAGTTTCCAAAACAGCTCATCTCTGGCTTCATAACTGATGAATCGCGTGCCAAAGACCCTTTGAACAGCCGAACAGATCTTGTGCTGTTTACAGAGCTCCTCGTCCTTCAGGAAAAGTCATGAATATAATATGTCTGAAGCATAAAACGTTCATAGAGTCATAGAGCAGTGGGTCTGGAAGGGCCCTCCAGAGGTCACATCTACTCCAACCCCTGCCTGAGCCAGGATCATCCCTGTCCAAATCATCCTATACAAATCCATTATCTAAACTCTTCATAAAACTTCTGTCAACCCTGACGCAAGAAATAACACCTGAACCTGCCACAGGTCAAGCAGGGGAACCACAGCAGCCGACATCCTGCTTCTTTAGAAGGATGGTCACATAAGCTCAAGAGATCCTTGGACCTAGATAGTGGCTGCCCCCTGCTACAGAGGAAGGCAAACCCACCCCGCCAGTCCATACCATCCTGACCCTAGAGTAAAACTCCTTCCTGACCCCAAATATGGCACCAGTCTGACCATGAGCAGAGGGTCGAGACCCTCTGGCCAGGAACCTCTGGTTTTCATCCCAGCATTGGCACAACCCAGTCAAAATTCCCAGCCTTGATTGCAGCCTATGCCTCTGAGGAAGGCTTAGAAACACCCCGGCACGTAGCAAAAGCAGGGTAGGGTACAACCAGCAAAGCCCAGAAGCACGGGAAATACCCACAGTCAAACACGGGCATCACTACACTGAGATCATCCCCCACCGTTGGCTGTCCAACCTCTTCTTGAACACCCCCCTGATGGAGAGTCTGCAGCTTCCTTGGGCATCCTTTCCACTGCCTCCCTGCTCTAATTATTCTCCTTGTTTCTTAAGGCACACAGAAAAGGCCTCATTTCACAGGTGAGCTTTTGTGCCTTTAAAAATGGGAAATTTTGGACACCTGAGTGAAATTAGTTGACCCTCAGAGAGTGGCTCCCAATCTATGGGGGCTGCTTCCAGGCTCATGCACTCACTTTTGGGCTCACAAACCCACTTCCCACCTGCTACCTCCTGCTCCAAGGTCTGGGGGCTCAGAGCCCTGCTCACACATGGCCCTGACCCCCGGCGTGGGACACGCTGCTCTCAGCCATGAACCGAAAGCTCTGCAGGGGGCGGAGGCAACGACTTGGTTCCAGTCTCACACGGGTAAGATAAAGCCAGGGCATTTCTGCAGCCTTGAAAGACAAACTCCAGGAAAGTGCTGAAACCCAAACACCACTGGCCTGAGTCCACAGGGGGATGTTGAGCCTTGTAGCTCCTCGTTTGGTCACTCTTGCACTGGCATGCGAGTGTCGGCATGGGCAATCACACTGATATAGCCACAGCTACATGACTATAGGCTGTCTGTTCTGGGATGGCCAAGAGGAGGACAAACTCCCTCTTTGCGATCCCTCTGCAGCCCAGCTGCCTCGCTGCTCTGGGGAGAGTGGAGGAGATGGAGGACCACTGGGGCTTTCTTGAGCCCTGCCTGAAGGCTCGTCTTGGCCTCTCGAGCCACCTGGCTCTACCTGCCGCGTGTCAGGAACCCAAACCAAACTCCGAGCTGTGCCCCTCCCTGGGAGCTCCAGGAGCTGTGTTAATTTGCCGGAGGGAGCCAGGGCTGATCCCTGGAAAGGTGCTCTCCAGAAGAGATGGAGCAGCACATAAGAGCCTCCCTGACCCCCCAAAAGCCACCTGAGGCCATATTTGAACACTGTAAGTGATTAGTGCTGAGAATGGGCAGCACTAGCCAGGCAGCCATTGCCTATAACGCATCTTGGTCGTGTTCCTCCATCCTGCCGTAGCGGTGCTCTTCAAGGGCCAAACCTGACTTGACTTTCTCCCAGTAAAATCCATGTGGATGTACTAGAAACACAAGCCACAGCACCCGCGCAGAGCAACCAGGCAAACCCAGAAGTCCTGAGCATTGGTTGAGGCTACAAGTCATGCATCATCACACCGAACAGGGCTCTCAGGCTCTCCCTATGCTAGTTCAGTCCATGCATCCTGTGGGGCAGCCAGGGCAGGGGGTCTAACTCGCCCCATGCTCCAGGCTGGATCTGGACTGTGGGACTCCTCTTGGGCTGGATCTGGAGATGGAGATGGTCAAGTCAGCAATGGAGGTGACAAGGGGAGCCATTGCCCTTTTGTCACTGATGCAATGGGACCTTGTAGCCCCAGATCCCACGGCAG
The DNA here is from genome assembly GCF_001723895.1 of Crocodylus porosus. Taxonomy (NCBI): domain Eukaryota; kingdom Metazoa; phylum Chordata; order Crocodylia; family Crocodylidae; genus Crocodylus; species Crocodylus porosus. Next base: position 112,364,449 of record NW_017728947.1, on the reverse strand, counting down.
GGCCCTGCCTACTGCTAGCCTGACCCCAAACTCCTGAAGGATGGATAAAGCAGCCTTGCAGACTGGATCCAGCCTGCAAGCCGTATGGCTGACACCCCCAAGAGCTGGCAACAGCCACTTTGCAACGCAGGCATCCCATGCGCATGCTCACTGATCTCCATCGAGCATCTGCGGTGCTGCCGGGGGCACCAGATTATTAGACACCCCAGAAAGTAAGGAAGGATTTGCAAACATTTACAAAAAGCTCCTCAGGAGAAGGAAGGCACTGGGTTCTCCTGGACTGCCCCCAAGATTCATGCACGAGGCGCTGGTGGTATTAAGGAGCCTCTTCCCTGAGATAAGAAATTACTTTGAGTTTCTGGAAAAATTAATATGCAGCTTGTCTGCCTGGGGGAGTCACACCGGGTGCCACTGGAATGTAAAACCTGCTGTTAATTACAGTGGAGAGACCGGCATAGGTTTGTTATGAATTAAAGGTAATTGGAAGAACAGGGTGTCAACCAGTGTCCTGCTCAGCAGGTACACGTGGTTTAATTATCACTCACTGCTGCCCGAGCCATTCATGTGCCGGGAGCCTGCCGAAGGGAAGTGGCACCCTGCCAGGCTCCTTCTCGTGCGACATGCTTGATCCACAGCCCAGGAACGAGCGCTGCCAGGCGGGCTGGACGGAGAGGGATCAAAAGGCACGGCTTGTCCCATCCGAGGGAGGCATGAAGGCATCTGCGGTCATGACACCTTGCTCTTAGTCAAGGACTAGCCAGTCTTCCTCTGTGACCAAACCAAAATGAGAGACCCCCCCTTTTCTGCTGATGGGACCTTGCTGCAGCCTTGGGGCTCTGTCTCATCCCCTTCTGAGCACCTCAGTCAAGCCTTGTGAAAGCCCCAAGAAGCCTCGTGGAAGCCCCAAGAAGTGCCGATGGAGCAAATAAAGCCCAGATCTGGACCATGTAGGGCCATTCCTCTGGCTGTAATGGAGTCACTCCTGACCTACTCCATGCTCCCAGTGGGAGATCCAGGAGACACAGTCCGAGACATAAGCTGAGGTTAGGAGCTGGGAGACCGAGGTACAGTGTTGAGTTCAAAGGGAGATCCGAGGTCAGGGTCAAGGACGCTGAGCTGAGTCAGGATGCCAGGAAAACCAGAAAGAGCAGGGCCAGCATTGAGGTTCATAAGAGGGTACGGGTCAGGTTAGGGTCAGGGGAAGCCAAGGCCAAGTCAGGAACCAGGAGAAGCAGAGAGCAGTAAATGCAAGGCTTGCCAGAACAGATCAAGACTGCATGAAGGCTGCAGATGGGGTTATAAGGAGTGAGTGGCACTCTCAGCCACTGGTCCAGTTGCAGAGAACTGGGGCGGTCGCATAAGCCAGGGATCGGGGCAGGTGTGATGACTCAGGTGCTTGGCCTGGGTGGATATGCCTGATCAGAGGGCCTGACAAGGGTCCCCATGGACTGAACTCACCTAGAGGCTCCGCAGGAGGAGCCCGGCCAAAAGGCAGAGGGCTGGGACAGCTTCTGTTAACCCAACAAGGGTTTGTTTTCCTTTTTTTCACCCCCCTTTTCCGCTGTTCCAGTGTTAGTAACACCCGGTGGACTGGAGCAGCTGTGAGGGGAGCTACGGAGGCCACAGAGCACCCCAAAAACTTTTCCCATGTGTTTTTTTTTCCTTTTTATATTTACTCTTTCCTATTTTCATGGTGGTTTCAGAGAGGGAGGTCAGCAGCAGCTTCCAGCACACGGGCATCAAGGCTTGGCAGGTGGGAAGAAGAGCCGGGGTAGATAGATAGGTGCTGCAACCACCCCGGAGGCACACGTGGTCACAGTTGCAAACAAACAATATATGGCAGGAAGCAACAGAAATCAGCTCCTAGCCTGCACCTCTCCTGAAAGGTCAGGCCTGCAAGCCCCAAATGCTGGCAGCCCAGACTGGTTGATCGCTTGGGCCCAAAGGGCAACAGCAAGGGATCAAACACCTTCACAGTCCTGGCCAGAAAGCAGCAAGGAGACAACTGGAGAAGCGGCAACGCGGCCAGCACTCAATATGCTGCTTTGCAGAACCGGACAGAGAGCTGCCACACATCCAAAACACACTGTGCCTCTCTGCGAAGGGGAGTGTGGACATGTGCAAAGTCCAGACCAGCTCCACACCGCCTCGCATACACAGACATGCTCCCAGAGTTGTGGTCTTGAACCGGGGGTCTCAGTTTGCCTAGGCAAAGCTATTCATCCCAGTCGGCCACTTTCTTAGGCAAGAACAGCCCATAGGTGCCCAGTACCTGCTATCCAGGCCTCGCTGCCTGCCCATTCCTTGCAACCAGAGTGGCCAGAGTGGTTCAGCTGAAAAAAATGCTGATCCAGAACATGAAGTGCCCAGGAAACAAGGCTCAGACTGGTACCCAGGCTGCCCTTGGCGTGTGCCTCTACCAGCTCTCATACGGACTCTCTGGCTGCCTGACCCAGCTTGCCACGGACCCCAAGTTTGGCCTGACCCTTGGCTCCCTGACCTGGCTCTGGTTTGATCTGGATCCCCAGCCCGGCTGCCTCCTGACCCAACGCTCTGTCCGACCCTCTGGATCTCGGTCTCAGTCCTCCAGATGGATCTCCTGGATCCCCTACACTTGAACTCTGCCCACTCCCTTTGGATCTCAGCTGCTTCTTCTGACCCTGGGTGACCACCAGACCTGGCCACCCATGACCTGGTATGACACAGAGGGACCGAGTGGGATGAAGCTCTTTACTTAGCACCACCCTAATGGCATCGGGGCAGAGCTGCTGTCGCTCCCACTGGGTCTGCTGCATGTTCTGGGGGGAGGAAGGAAAACAAACGCCCAGAGCCTGAATCCTGGGTCTTGTCTCTGCCCTGGTATAACTGAGCATGAGTTATGCACACTGGGGAAGAGGAATTGCAGGGAGCCAGGACAAGCCCTGGGAAGGAGCAGTGCCTCTGGGCTGACCCGCCCCTGCCCGACCCACTTGCACTGGATCCTACCATGCTCCTGCCCCACTTGCACTAGATCCCAGAAAGGAGGCAATGTAGCCCCCTTGCTCTGAGGCTGGGCAGTGGCCGACACCTCTCCGGGGCTCCCTGGGGTGTGCTAATTGGCATGGCCTGCCCCCTCTCCGGGCTTCAGCCAGGCGCGGAGAGAGCCTGACTCCTGGGCTTGGCATGGAGGTGGCGCACACCAGGCCTCAGAGTCACGAATCCTCTGTTAGATATAGGTGCACTCCCCCGGGTGTTTGGGGCACCCTCCATTCAGCCACACCGTGCAGGACCAGCTCACGGTCCAGCCCACCAAGGGACAACCTGCTTCTTGGCCCGGGGCTGCATCCTGTGAGGTTACGCAGTGCTCAAGGGCTTCAGCCACCCCCCGGCTCATCCCTCTTGCCGCACCTCCAGACCCTGGAGAGAAGGAGTGTGCGAGAGCTCCAGCTCCAGCTCCGCACCTCACAGACACGTAGGGACTACAGCCCAAGCGCCCCGTGTGCACAACCCCTGCAAGGAAAAGTGTCCCCAACAGCAGTGCCGGTGCCTGCTTACTGCCCCCAGGGTCTCCTCCCTTTCCCTTCCCCCCGGCAGCTAAGTGCCCAAAGGACCACCCTGTGTTGCTGGCCTGCTGGTCCCTCCTTGTGAGGAAGAGCGATGGCTGGGCTGGGAAGGGCTGTACTCCCATGCCAGAGTGCACTGGGGATGGGTGGGGCTCGCTGCCACAGCAAATGATTTTTTTGTCCATTTGCTGTGGCTTCGAGAGGTGGGGACACTCATGGAGCAGGACTGCAGGTTGCAGGACCCATGGGTTGAAAGGGACCTCAAGGGTCACAAGTCTGACCCCAGCTCAGAGGCAGGATGCCCTGAAAGGAAACCATCCCAGAGCACAGGCGGGAAGATGCCGAATGCTGCCCCGTAGCACACGAGGCAAGCAGAGCCCCTGCCGGCCAGAGCCGGCCTAGCTGGGGGTCCTTGTGCTCAGCCTTTTTCCCAGCTCCCAGCCCCTCCCATGCCCTGTCCCAACACGCTGTGCACTTCTTGGCTTCCTCTAGCAATAAGGGGTGCAATAAGCAGAGCCTCATTAAGCAAGCCCAAGCCTCCTATCCCATCCCCTAGCTCCACCAGGGAAGAAGGCAGGCACTCGTCAGCCTCTGCATCAGTTGTGCAGAAGTCGAGGTGTCAGGCACCGGCTGCCGGAGTCCAGCTGCAACGCACGAGCCAGCACAAAGCTGCTCAGGGGCTGCTGCTCTGGATGGCTGAAAATGTTGAGCTGTCAGGGCTTGCAGGTCTCCAAGCTGCCTTTGATGCTCGGGGCCAGAAGAGGACCTGGCACAATTCATCGTTTTTCAGCTGGATCCAGTCTGTCTGACTGAGCCAGGGTTTATTAGCTGAGCTATTTCCACCTCAGGCATGGAGCAAAGGACACCAGGGAGGCATCAGGGTTCCCTGTTGCGTGGAGGAAACAGGGGCATGATCCTGCAGCCTTGGTGTGGGGTGGGGGCATCCTCGGTGCTCTGCTCTCCACTTCTCCAGCCCCCAAACACAAAGCAGTCAAGTTACTCTGCAGCCTTTCCAGCTCACGCTCTCAGCTTCTCTCCAAAACCCTTGCGCGACTGGTTCTCCCGCAGTCGCATGCCTTCGTGCCTTTAAGAATAATGCCCACCACCTGCACGGGTCTTGCCGTGAAGCCACATGCCAGCCTCGGGGAATGGCTGCGTGGGAGCCGGGCAGCGTACGACGTGCTGTGTGGCAAATGACTCTCCTGCGCCGCAAGACGCTGGTGTCGGGGGCAAGGTGAGGAAGAGGGTGGCTTTGAGTCACGCAGCATCACCAGGAGATGGTGGGGTCCATGCAGTTTATACATCATCCTTGGTGCAGAGGCAGAGTCTAGCCCCAGATCCCTTCTCCTGTGCCTGAAAGCCGGCCAACTTGCAGGAACAGAGGAAGCCAGGGCCCCGCGACCCTGTGCGAGCTCACGTCCACCTGAGAGCGCGGCAGAGGTGCTGACTGCACTGACACAGCCGCACGGTGCTTGGAGGACTGAGGGTTAGCTGTAGCTTCAGGCAACTCAACAGAAGCATCCTCTCTGGTTAAGGGACCCCGCCACTCTCCCCAACCAGGATGTAAACTCTCCCCTACACCTAGGAGATGCTACCAATCCAAATGATATATTTTAATATTGGTTTCTTTGGAAAAAAAAGTCTGCTGTGCGCGCTGGAGTCACTTTTGATGGTGCCTTCTTCACCACCGCCTCGCACGTCAGCCCTGCGTTCTTGTACTCGGGTTCAGAGAGCATGGGGCACCCTTATACAGAGCTGACGTAATAGCGGTTGCTACTCCAACGTCAAAGAAGTGCAAAGCCCATCTCAGGACATGAGTGCAGCTCACATGACCGCTCTGTGCTGCCCACGCTCAAATTTGGGGTTTACACTGTCGCTTTGCACGTGGCGTGGTAGGAGAGACAAGTAGCGGGCCGTGGGGCTCCACTGAAGACCGTCGGGGAATCAGCAGGCCCATTGCCTGCCTGCTTCTGTGCTCAGCTCTCATCTGGGCAGACGAGACAGGGAATGGGGAACACAGAGGCTGGAAGCCAGGAGCTTGCAAGGATATGTGCCAACACAGCCCTTCAGGCACCATCTCCCTCTGCAGCTGGCCCTCTAGCATTAGAAGTGTATGCATCCCTGTCCTGGACGGCGACAGCCTCCTACAGCTCCTAACTCGAAGAACGAACGGTTTGGTTCAAGTGGCAGAACGTGCGCGCTTTGGGGTTGCAAATCAAAACCTGCTCGATCAGGTTTACTGCCAGCGAGATCTGCACTGCTCCAAGACGACGATTGGGAAGACCTTGCAGCGCGCCGACCCGATGGTGTTAGGAGTCCGATTCCCCGCTTGAAAAAGCCCAGGCTGCAGGGAGAGATCCGAGTGGCAGGAGCTTCGATTTTTACTTCCAGAGCAAATGTAATCTCACTGAGCGGCGGACCGCTAATGCCGTGTGTATAGTGCACATCTCTGTCAAGTCACGCTTGTCCATAATTGGTATGGAATATCTATAATCAGGCTCTCAATGAACTACTGTTTTTGCTTAAATCATTGTACAGTAGTGACATTGTGGCTTCCACAAGACTCCTGTGTTGTAGTAATTTCCCCCAGTGGTTCTATTATAGCCTAGTGATTTAATATTGTTTCCCCGCAGGATGTTTTCCCAAGAACTCGTAATGCCAATCAAGCCATAATTAAGTCTTCCTTCAAATTCAGGAGGATTTCTGCAAAGCCTCCTCATCTTGCCTCATCAGGGCCCCTCCACAATGAGCAGGTACAGCCTAAGAGCACGTCTGCAAGCAAGAGATCACGCAGAGCTTTCTCATTATTCTTCTGGACTGTTCAGGCCGTGGGTCGCGCGGAAGAGGAAACCAGTGCTTCCAACCCTGGCAGAGCTGTTATTATGGAGGGTGAACTTTTAAACAACAAGGGGGGAAAAAAAAAAACCAACCAGTCTAAGATGGGAACCATAAAGTAACAGAAAATAATACTCTGGCAGGGGAAGGGAAAGGGTTATATACTCTCGTGGAGTCTCTTCCCTTGCATTGTAGGTTTGTCTTCTTCCACTAACTGATGTCTTTCTGGGAACAAAGTTATTTGCAATTATTGTTCTTTCTGGACCACACCAATATTCCTAAATTTGGCTTGGACATTAGGGAAAACTTTTGCACGAGGAGGGTAGTAAAGCACTGGAACAGGTTACCCAGAGAGGTGGTGGCATCTCCATCGCTGGAGGTGTTTAGGACCCGGCTAGACAAAGCCTTGGCTGGGATGAACTAGTTCAGGGTGGTCCTGCTTGGTGCAGGGGGTGGCACTAGATGTGACCTCCTGAGGGCCCTTTCCAACCCCATTTTCTATGATTCTGTAATAACCCGGACTGAACAGTTTAATGAGAAAGCAATGCCACTCTCAGAAGCAAAGCCCGATAGGCCAGGGCATGAGCATCTGCATGGTTAGTGTGTCACTGGATGCTGCAGCCTAAACACACAGGTGAGTATTCACCTTACCACAGTCTGCGTTTTACCCTATATGAGACACCCCACGGTAATATGGCTCTAAACACTGATGTCACTGTTATATGGATAGCATTCAATGAAGTGAGCTTCAGCCCACAACAGCTTGCGCTCTATAGGTATCTACTCTGCCTGGTCTATAAGGTGCAAATCTACCCTGCCTTCTACCTGACTTCAGACGAACACGGCTCGCTACGTCTCATTATTATACTGGACGTGCCAGCTCACGCTGGTTTGATGAAACTGGGTTGGGGCTGCAGAGAGGAACGGTATTGAAGATTCCCGCTGCAGCCCGCAGGACACCCCGTGTGTCATACAGCGACGGTCTCCCATTTTTACACGCATGGCCTCGCTGAATTTTCAAAGATGAAATAAGGTGGACTGATTAGGACTCTATATTGGCCATGCTGGACTGAATCCACCTGATCTTAGAAGCTGAGCAGTCCCAAACTTGGGTAGTGGTTGGGCAGGTGACCGTTGCTGCGGCTAATGGTCAAGGAGCGTGTGTACACACAAAGCAAATCTTAAGAGCATCAAAATGAAGGGAGTGTCAAGACCTCCCTTGGACGAGAGTCAGGGGAAGCATTTTGACTCTATGCAGAATCACATCTGCAACATCAGTGCGTGCGAGCACTTCTCCAGGTCAAAATCCGCCCTCTGGAGAACCTGAATTTATGCAGCCCAAAATCCGACTGGGGAGCAATGCGGCTCTCCGCAGAGAAGAGAGGCAGGGAAACACCACGCCTCTGTGCTCGCTGTAAATGCGAGAGAGAAGCAAAACCCTTTCAGTACCCAAGAAAGGGACCCGGGTGCGAGTGGGATGTCTCGGGGCTGCACCGAGGTTGCGGGGAGCTTTCCCACCGTGACCTCTGGATCAGGCCGCTTGAGAAAGAAAGGCTCAGAAGGAAGGGAAGAGTTACATTCGGCGTGCTTTCTCATCAGCGTGTTGCAGTGCGGCGAGCTGAGAGATGGACCGACCCACCTTCAAAAACAGGTCGCCAGCAGAAAAAAAAGCACCTGCATACACTCACTTCAATCCTGACAGAGCCTGGACCGGGTAATGTGACCGTACTGGGGGGGCAGAGGGGGCAAGTGAAGGCTTTAGTCCATGAAAAGGGCAGCTTTTCATTCACAAAGCTGTCCCAACCTCAGCAGAAGCTTTTGTCTGGGGAAGGATAAAGTACAGGGCTGCGTGTGTAAGGGGCGATGCTACCCCACAGCTCTGCAGCCAGCGCGCACACTTCCCGGCAGGGCACCCCAACCCCTGTGCCACATGGTATCCTGGGGGAGCGAGTGGTACTCTCCAGCCGGGCGCTTATACCTGCTCCACTTTGGCCCCATCGACACGAGGCGCTCATTGTGCAGTTGTTACTGCGCTGGCAATTAATGCTTGCATACTTGCATGCCCCTGGGTGGCTTCTTGGTGATGCTGGCTGCACTTTGAAAACTACCGCAATTAAAGAAAAACCAGCCCGTTAACGTGTACTTTCACACGCAACTAACCTGCCGAAACAGTGATTTTTGGCGCAGTTTTGGAACGTGCATCTAAACAATACACACCGTGTGCACGGGCCCTAGCTCCGTACTGCCGCGTGGTAGCGTCGCATCGCACTTTGTGCTGCGTGAAGCCACGGTGCAGCGGTAACGAGCTACCGCGCGCTCACGTAGACACGGCCTTTGTGTCCTTAAGGGTCTGCTAGAGCAGAGCCTGGCTGTCCTGTGGCACAGGGAAGTGCCCGTGCCACCAGCTGATGGCTACCCGCTCTCTCTTGCCCGCAGGCTCATCGTCGTAGCACCATAGAAATTAAAACAGGGCTGGAAGGGACCTCGCTAGGTCTGGTGCGCAGGAGGCAGGGAGAACAACCCACCCCGGGGCGCAACGGCGTGACGGCGAGGGTGCCGTCTAGGGAGGCGTCCGGTCAAATTCCTTCAGGCTAGAGAAATACTTGAAGCTTTATTTCCCCGAGTTTGGGGGAGCTCCCAAATCCTGTGGCCGCTGGACAAACACTGCCTCGTCCCGCTGAGCTGCGCATCTACCTCTTCACGCCTTTGGAGAGGGGGTTCGCTGCCGGGCAGGGTAGCACCTTAGAGACTAACTGGCACAGAGAAACCAGAGCCGTTGCAGGCAACAACCTGCTTCATCCGACACTGCAAATCCTTGTGGCTTCGCTATGCGGGCCTGTAAATACAAATGGCCCCATGTGGAGGCAGATTCAACGTGTTGCTTGACTCCAGCTTGTGCTTCTGGGTCCCCCCCTCCATTTCCAGAACAGGAAAAACAAAGCACAAAAATAATGACGGTCTCAGCTTGATCCGAAGGGAATGGCTTCCCCGGTGTTCAGGCCTGGCAGATGAAATGAAAAATAAATAATAATAAAAAATAATCAATTGCTTGCCCAGCTCAGGGGCCCACACCAAGCCCCCCAGCACAGAGATCGGTGCACGCGTGAGCCTCTGCCTGGGTCTGCAAGCCCAGACGCCTGCTCCGGTGCAGAGGAGGGCTCCAGGCCTGGGCTGGTGCCTGGGAGCAGTCACCGCAAAGAGCACGGCCACAGCCGGCAGGAATGAGATGAGTAAGAACCAGTGTCTGGGCAAGACAGGTTATTTACAGAAATGAGGGAGTGCGTTCGGCCCTGACCCCTAATTACGCAGATTTATTTATGGGACTGTCTGAGGAGCAATGTGCCTATTAAAATAATCCCTTCAAAGAGACTGGAGAGGGGAGAGCCATAAAGTATTGATGAGATGAGCTGGCGCTGGGAGTGATCTCATTACATGTGTGGATTATATTAATAACTTTAAAAGAGAGCATAAAGAAACTTCTTGGCCTACTGGTGATGTCTAACTGAACCAGGCCACCGTCCCTGCAGGGCAACCCTATAGGTGCTAATTCTCCACTTGGCAGCAACCTGGCTTTCGTCCTTCATAGCTACAAGGGGTATGCTCAAAAGCCTGTGGTAGGAGGAAGGCGATTTTGCAAGACACAGGCAGTGAAGTGTGACATCCCGCGGTGAAGTGTGGCGACATTTGGGGGTCTGGAGGATGTTAAAGCACTAACCCCGTAGCTCTTGGGGGTCCGGAGGCTGTTAAAGCACTAACCCCGTAGCTCTTCAGTTCCCAGCACAGGCTGGAATGAAACCTCCAGTGTACACTTCTGTCACACACCAGACCAAATGACCTATTCACAGCTTTATATATTAGAGGGAGAGGGGTGATGTGCCCCAAGCAGCAGGCTGGGGGAAGGGATTTGTACCATCGTTTCTGAATGAACCACAAGCAAAGAGAGCTGAGGCCAGAGGAAAGTAACAGGCCATGTCTACATGAGATGCTTTACTGCGCAGTAGACTAATTTACTATACAGTAAAGCATCACCATCTACACATGCAGGCACTTACTACACAGCAAATGAGTCTACTGCGCAGTAAATTTAATGTGCAATAATGCCAAATAGCATTAATTGCACATAGACATGCCTTTGCATGCTCATTGCCCTGCTGGCATCCCGGAGGGTGCATCGTCAGAGCTGCGTGCATCCAAAAAAGCCTCCAAAACTCACATGCTTGCATGGGGCTGGGACCAGGACATGGCTGAGGGACCAGCCACCACTGAATGTCTCCAGAGCTGTGGGAAATGCAGCTGGCTGGCTCTCCCCAGTCCAAGCATCTCCAACGAGGAGAAATCTCCACCTGGCAGAGGAGGCCTGCCCGACACATACCCACTCCCCGAACAAAGAGCCAGACCCATGTTGCTGAAAGGCAAAACCCCCAGCGCCGTGACGGTGTAGTGTCAGGCACTGGGGGGCTCCTGACAGGCACGTGGTCGAACTGGAGATGTTCTGTCATCTTACCCACCCCGAGGGAAAAGGAGGCACTTGAGGGACACACTTGCACTGCCACCGAGCTATCTTGTCTCCTGAAACGGCCGGCACCAGGGGGGAAAGCCAAAGGCCCCTAGCGCCAGCGCCGGCGAGCTAGGAGACGATGCGATGATTCGCTGCCTCTGTCACACGTGCTTAGAGCTGTTCACACCCACTGCCGAGATTAACAGCCACCCCACAAGTGCGTGTCAGCGAACACTCGGGGCAGCTGAGACCTGCCCTGGCATTACCATCTACCCAAAGACACATGACTAGACTACTTCTATTTTCAGGGATTATTGGCAACCCAGGAGACCGTCAAACGGGATTAGCAAGGATTGTGCTGCCCAGAGTAAGCGCTTGTGTGTTTGGCTCTGGCATGCGTTGCCATCGTCCCACTCCATCTTGGTCTCTGTTCTTTCCAACTGACTCATGGGCTTGGGGCTTTCTTAGTATTTTCCTTGATATCGCTCAAAAAAGTTTTCTTTAACGCACCTCTAATGTTACAGTCTTGGGCTGCTGATCTTGGTTGTCAAAAAAACCCACCCCTAATCTTTAAACCGTGGTGTGCTGTGCTACTTTGAGAGCAGCAAATCCAGGGAGCTGCAGATTCATTATTATTAATCTTACCATAGGACCTCAAAGCCCCTGGCATGGAGCAGGGTCCCAGTGTGCCAGGCGCTGTACCAATACAGAACAAAAGGAAGAAGTTTGCAGCTCCCCAGAGCTCACAATCCAAGTGTAAGGCAGCAACAGAGGGGTGCATGCGCGCACGCACGCACGCACGCACACACACGGATACAAGGAGACAATAGTGGCCTAGCAGGAAGCCCGGATCAGGGTCTCAGCACCCCAGTTGTTTGCCTCCTGGAGAAGGAGAGTCAGAAGGGAAGTTTGCAGAGAGATAAGAAGATAATGTTGCAGCTTTTTACAAGGAGCACATCCCACACATTTATTTATTGATTTGATTTGATTGATACGTTGCCCGGACCAGAAAAGGCTCAGGGCGGCTTCCAAGAAAAACAAGTCAAGTCATCGAAGCATTAAACATTAAATAAAATAGCGAACGATCAGACAGCTCCCCAAACAACGAGGGGCAGCTTGGCAGAAAGCATTTCAGCTGGTCGGAAGATGCAACAAGCAGAAGGCGCGGTGGACTGAAGGGATACTGCTCCGTGCTGGGGTCGGGCACGGCAGGGGTGAAGGGCCTTGAAAGGGAAGACAAGAAACCCCCCGCATTGGTGCCGTAAGAGAAAGGGGAGCCAAGGGACGGAAGCAAGGAGAGGGGTGACGTGATCCAAGCAGCAGGCTGGGGGACAGGATTTCTACCACCATTTCTGAATGAACCAGAACCAGAGTCGAGGCCAAAGGAAAAAAGGATGCAGTAACAGGCCGTGTCTACACGAGATGCTTTACTACGCAGTAGACTAATTTACTATGCAGTAAAGCCTCATCATCTAGACGTGCACAGCAAATTAGCCTCCTGAGCCTTAAATTTACGACCTGCATGTGCAGGTCATACATTTACTGTGCAGTAAAGCCAAATAGCACCAATTGCACGTGTAAACTTGCCCACCAAGACAGAAGAGGGTGAGAGGCCGGACCCAGCTGTGGGGGTGGGCAGGAAAGGCTGCATCCTAGTGACGTTATGGAGAAAGGGCCTGTGAGGTCCATACAGATCTGGAAGTTGGGGCCTGGAGGTTACCAGCTGGAGAGACAGCAGGGTCGGGGATCCACAGTGAGCAAGAAAGGAGGGGAAGGTAAGGAGGTCAGCGGTTGCCACGTTGGGCTGGAGCTCGTGGCCAGACGTACTGCAGAGACATCAGGGAGACGGGCCAAGATCTGCATTCGGATGGAAGGAGGCAGGCCTGGCCGCGACGGGCAGGCGGAGGAGCCAGCAGAGCGCGAGTGTTGCTGAACACGACCTCTCCCCTCCGTCCCTTGGGGAACGGGATTGTGTCCTTCCTGAGCACCGCTTCTCTTCACGGGACAGGACAGCTTTGCAGAGAGACCCGGGTTGGACTGCCAGAGGGCTCACCGTTTCCCGCAGACCTCCCGAACAGCCAAGGACTCTGCCAACGGGAGAAGCACTCGTTTATGCCCACGTCTGCTAGAGACGGCAGCGCACCTGCCAGTCACCTCTCGCCCGACGCGCAGCAGGCGGCCCAGCGCTTGGAGACGGCTTCGTCGTGCCTCAGAGGTGCAATCGATGAATCCGGCGTCACCGAGACGAGGTTCCAGTTTGCCCCTGGAGGCTCCCAACATTTATCCACTGCCACTTCTCCAAGCTGCTGGGAGGGTTTCTTCGCCTCCCCAAAGCAGGTCCTTTGTTAATGAGCCGGTTGTGGAACGACATGCCAAAGATGAATGCAGCAAGGGAGGGGGTGCATCATGCAAATGAAATGGGCCAGTGCACCACCTCTTTGCTATGTCAGGGCTCCTCTGTGTGGCACCTCACTACTGCGGCATCCAAGTCCTTCCCCATGTAGCACCCAGAAAGAGGGTGGGCAGTGCCACTAGCCCCATTTAGCAGGTGAAGACCGAGGCCTACAGAGTCGATCTGTGCGCCACTGAGACATGTCAGGCCAGCTCCTCGTACCCAAGCCCCTGCGTAAGCAGGGCAGCTGTGTCGGTGCCGCAGGGTGGATGCACCGCAGCCTTGCACGACTGGCACATACACCCTGCTTGGCACTAGCACAGCTGGGAACAGGCCTCGCACATCTGCACATGGTTCTACTGTGGCGTGCCCTGAAAGCCAATGCCACAGCACCTCTACACGCCTCAGTGGTGCTGATGCAGCTGCAATCACAGATTTTTGGCCCCGATGCCTGGTTTGGAGTTTGTCGCCCTGAGCAGCAGGTTAAATCACCCCTCGGGCCTGCCTGCTGGGAGTAAAATGCAGGGGCTGGGCCCCCCATCTTTTAGCCCAACATCTTAGCACAGTGGTGCTCACCATCTCAGCCCCATGAGCCAAATGAATGGTGCAGGGCTGGTCCATGGACCACATCAGGCCCTGCCATGTGCCAGGATTGGGCCATGGGGCTCTGCACCATTTCTGCCTGCCCCCTACCAGGCTTGGGCCCTAGGGACCCACACTGCCTCTGCTGGGCTGGGATCAGGCTCTGGGGGCCTCATGCCGTCCCCACCCAGCCCACACGTGCCAAAAAAATCGGACCCTGCTCCGCCCCGCACACCCAATCTAACGAGCTGGGCCACGGGCCAGATTATATGGCATCCAGGGCCGGATGTCGTGCATGGGCCACGGGTTGGGCACCCCTAGCTTAATTGTTAGGCCACCTTCTGCAGCGGATCCAAGGAGAACTAAGGAGCAATCCTGTGGTGGGACTGAGATGGGACCTCCAGAAGTTCGGGTGGTCCAGCCCTGACCCGTAAGCAAACCCCAGGTCTTCAGAAATCTCCCCAAGAGCCACAATACGTGCTTGGGCAACGAGATCAATCCTCCACTGTCCGCAGCTCTTCTTCCTGATATGAATCAGAACATCGTCACGAATACTTCTGTCCTAGACTTGCCACATCTTGTTTCTGGATTAGTTCCGCTCAGCTCTGCCTCTTGTGCCTTATACAAGAGCACAAGCCTGATAACTAGAAAATCAGGCATAAAATAATGCTTGGACTTTCCATCAGCAAGAGGTGGAGGTCTAGCATCCTGGCCCCAGCAGGGAGCGTGCAGGAACGAAGACGGCTGCTTCGCGGAAAGCCGGGCAGGGGGAGTTGTTTTACGTTTGCGCACACCGAGACAGGTTTCCTGGCATCGTGCCCGAATGAATTCAGGGCGTATCTTTGCAGGTTTTACACCGAGTGCTGATCTGACTTGTGGATAAGGCAGCTCCCAAATTAACTTCTCGTTCCCATCCGGGCGATGCCAATATCTGCTAAAAATAAATCAGTCTTCTACAGGAGATGCGCCTTCGCGGCTGCCTGGCAGGGCTGTGCTCCCCAGCCGAGCTCTCCTTGTGGGAGTCAACCTGTTTGTGGGAGGATCTGGCCGCTCCATTCCCCTGATACCGCATTTAGGAGCCTGATCCATAGTCAGCGTCACTGGGAAAAGTTCCCGTCTCATTGAATGCAGCGAGCTTTGCCCTGGGCCCCTACTGCACACGCATCTAGCCACGGCTCCCATCACTGCAGGAGCCGAGACCCTCGCCGAACACCAATACACGTATCCTCATAGGCCCTGCGAGGGAGGGACATGCAATTATCCCCATTGCACAGGCAGGAACGGAGGCACCACAAGTCACAAAGGGAGCGTATAGCGCGGCAGGGAATGCAGCGCAGGCTCCCACGTCCTGTGCTGATGCCCTGCACGTCCTGCCGCTCTGCTCCAAGACTAATGTGGCACTGCAGAGGTTAATGCCTCCCACCCCAGAGAGCCATAACTCGCACTGGGCTTGGCTGGGACGAATCCAAATTGGTAGCATGAAAACATTAAAAACACTTTCCCAAGGAAAAAATTAAACATAAAAAACACCCACAACATGTTTAAATGCATTTTCCCCTCTTTTCTCTCATTCCCACCCACATCTTGCCCCTTACCCTGAAAAAAAAAATGTACCAGCCGCCACGCTCTCTTTCCACCCATTGCACGGGAGGTTTTGTTTCCTTCTGACCTGTTGGTGCAGGGGTCGTTCAGGATTTGCACAGGCTGCTCCAGTGGCCTTCAGTTAATGGACAAGTCCATCTACATTTAGCCTTTCGCTTGACCCTTCGACCTCTCTCCAAATCCATAAGCTTGTAAATCCTGGCCGCGCGTGCATGTTTTCAACAAGCAGCCACACCATCGGGCCTCGGGCTGCTCCTGATGACTCACAGACAGAGGCAGGAGCTTGTGTCAGATTTATTTTACTGCCCAAACTGTTTGTCGAGGAGCTTAAAAAAAGAAAGGCAGGCCTCAGTGAACCAAAAGATCGTGGGATGGGTCAAGGAAGGAACGTGTGGACTGGGTCACAGCCACTGCTGCTGAAACTGGGGTGTGCCCGGTGGGGGACGGCCACCTGGCAACACTGGGGAGCCTTTCCTGAGGTTTATGGCACGTTTCGCCAGCCTGCTGAATAGCCAGGAGGTGCCTTGAAGGGAGGAAGAGGGTGAACGGGGCTGGAAAACCCTTCTCCTTCCACGCCTCCCTTCCCTGCTCAGCCGCTGCAACGCGTTTGCTGTGCCGTGGCCAGTGGCTCTCGGTGCTTCCTGCCCCTCGGGAGCACCGATGGAAATAGTTTCTGGTGGAGCTCCCCCTCTTTCGAGATGCACTCAGACTGCTGGGGTGGGGCCCAAGCCACCAGGAAATCTCCTGAATTAATTACTGGGCAACCTCTTCTCTGAGAGCCCAGTCCTTCCTTTTTCATGTCCTTGTGGCAAGGTATTTTGCAGAATTTCTTGGAATCGGACAGGCTGCACCACGAGCATTTCTACTATTGCCTCGAACTCATGATGTCTGGGCTGTCAACCGCGTGCCTCAGCACCTGTGCTACACGCCCATAGCCCGGCTGCGTTGATAAGGAGCCAGCCTATGTTTAAAGCAATGCCATTTCAACGGTGGCGTGTGTAAGCTGACACGTCTCTATTAGCCCTGTGCCACTAGCTCTTGGACTTCTACCTCTCTGCGGGGAGTAAAACGATGACAACTGCAAACTCAAAATAGAGTTTGCGGCGTGCTAAAGCTCCACGCAGGGCGAGGTCCTAGTCGCGCACACAGTTCATCAGCTGTGCACGGTCAGATACCCGAAACCAGCACGCTGGGATGCAGGCAGGATCCTGGCACCTGGCTCTGCACGGTTTCGCACACAGTCTGATGACGGCATCCTCCCTCTGGCTTTGCAGTCCCGAATACAGTGCTCAAGCAGCAGGCTGAAAAGGCCTGTGAGTGCAGCCCCAGTAAAGCGATCCGGGCTTTGTAGTGGTCCAAGAGCAAGCCGTTTAAGCCCCCGGCGGCCCACGCTGGGTCATCGTGGCATTGGAAATCCTACCAGGTCAATTAATTGGCTTAAAAAAAAAAAATCACATGTAAAAAAGAAGCAAATTAGCAGGGGGGCTAAAGAGCTACTCTCATTTCCAGCCATCTGGAAAGCATCCCTTCCCCCACCCAGCTTCCTGGCCCCTCTCTCCTTTTATTGCTTGCTCCATGAATGCTGCATGCAGGTGCCTGGGGCCAGCACCACCCACCTCCATGATCTTGATATCATGGAGGCTGATCTCAGGGCCTAAGCAATGCGGGGGGAGTCACGGCTTGGTGCCCTTCAGTGCGGTGCAGCCAGCTGCAGGTTTCCTTGTAGCAGACCCCCGAGCACTTTCTTTTTAAGCCAGCCCCACCTAGTCCGCTGTACCTTCCTATCCCACCATGCGGCATGGGCAGCAGGGAGGCTTGTGCAATGGCTTCATGCTTTGCTAGTACAGCCTCTCAGCTGATGACGACTTGGACACGCAAGTCCTCCGAGACGTGGCTCGTTGGAGGATTCCTCGTTCCTTTGGATCGCTTGCTTGGGGGCTTGTGTGTGACCCCAATGAACGGCCATAGGCTGGTCTCTGGGACCCTCCAGGAAGAGCCGGGACTCGGGAGCAGCTGTCTGCTTGGCTGTCACAACTGTTTTTCATCCACTACCATGGAAATGTTATCCCCCCACAACCCGGATAGTGACAGCACAGGGTGGGCAGGAGGCTCCCATAGCACGGACCTATGCCGATCACGTCTACACCCGCTTTGCTGCAGGTGCATCCATGCACAGGGCTGCACCATTTTAGAGCTGCCAGGACTCAGGGGTGGGAGTTGAATGAAACAGGGACATCTCGCATACCAGAGAGAGCACTGTATTGAGGATGCAGTGACCCCAAAAAGGGGCTGGGTGGTCAGGGTAGATGCCAATCAAATATGAGCTCCCAATGTGATGCTGCAGCTAGGAGACTAAACTCAGTCCTCAGGTGCATGAACAGCTAAATATCTCGGAGGGGGCACAGTTACCTCTGCCTGTGGCACTGATGGGCCCTCACTACTGGAATACCAGGTCCAGATCATAGAAAGTTAGGGTTGGACTCTCTCCAATCTGTCCACATCCTTTCTGTAGTGGGGGGGGGGGGGGCAGGTGAGGCCTCCCCTGTGCAGAAGAGATGGGAATTATCCCTTTCCTTCATCTGCTGGCGACACTCCTACTAATGCTGCCCAGTACACCGTTAGCTGCTTTTGTAACAAGGGCACGCTGCTAGTTCATCTTCAACTTGCTGTCTGCTGTGGCCATCAGGTCATCTTCTGCAGAGCCGCTGCCCAGCCAGTCAGCCCCAGCCTGTAGCAGTGCATGAGACTGTTTCGTCCCAAGTGCAGGACTTTACGCTTATCCTTACTGAACCTCATAAGATTTCTTTTGGCCTGGTCCTCCAATTTGTCGAGGTCACTCTGAATCCTAACCCCACCCTCCAGCATATCTACTACTGCTCCCAACTCTGTGTCATCTGCAGACTTGCCGAGAGATGCCCAATGGGTACAACAGAAGTTCTGGAGCCAGTGTAGCGAGCATGGTCTTTGCTCTGCATTATGAAGGCCATCAGACTATATGATGATCCCATTTGGCCTTATCATCTACATAGCTCAATGAGCATGTGGAAGGAGGCAGGAGCTATTGGTCAGGGCACCCGTGTCTACAGATCCAGATGTCACCTGCCTCCGACAGTCCAGGCGAGGACACAAATCCAAGTGTTTGAATAGATCAGATTACACAGTGCTAAAATGCAGCAAGGTACACCCCTATGATTCTTCCAAAGATGTGGAAAAAATAGACTAGAAATTCATTCAAATCCTCCTGTCTTAAGGTGGGGGATATAAACTAACATCAGACCTTGCAGGAGAGCGCTTCAGCCCTAAATAAAAGTTTCCCCATAGATCAACGTTAGAAAATCCCAGCCGACTGGGATGGGAATAAGGAGCTAAAGGGAGGGAAGGTCATTTCAGACCCCACTGAAATTCAGGTCCATTGAAAACCCCATTGGACGCTCTCACACTACAGCCCCAAAACAACACGCACACTTCAGGGGCGCTGGCACGTGGGTCTCGAACAGGTCCAGTGCCCCCGACTCCCCTGTCCTGGTTAGCTTAGCTGGGCTGCCTAGCACGACCTCAGTCTGGGCGCCAGCGAGACAGAAGCTGCACCGCTCACACAAATCGTTCAGATGCCTGCGATATGCTAGCTGCTTTCCACGTGCTCAGGGGAGGTGCATGGTGCTGACAAGTGACGGAAAAGGCAGAAATGGTGACGAGAGGCAGAACAGCATGTGCCAATGGGATTCACTGCCCGCAGCCTGGCAGAAGTGGCTCTTCGAGGGGGACTGGATCAAGTCCTTCGTGGACAAGCGGGAGAGGGAAAGAAAGGACTCTGAGCCACCAGGGAAGCGCCAGCTTCTTTTGTTCAAGGAAAATCAACGTGTGTCATTTAAACAAGGTGCTTGTAACCCTGTAAGCATGAAACTCGGGCATCTGTAATCACCGAGGTCTGCACCCGAGCAAAGCCTGATGCTTTCTCTTATTGCGCAGCCAAGTTCCCAAAGCCTCAGGAAGCAGAAGGAAACTGCTGACAAAGAGGGCCGCTAATGCGGTGAGGACGCAGAGCTTTGCTGTGCCCGTTTCTCAGCAGCACGGGCCAGACGCAGCTCCCCGCAGCTGGGAGAGCCAAGCCACAGTCCAAGTCATGACAGCCCCTCGGGCTGGGAAGCTGCCCGGCAGCCACTTGCAGACTCACGAAAGCAACTGCATATTGGATCCACAACTAGCTGCAGTCGGGGCCCTAGGGAGTGGACCGGAAAGGTGTTATGGACAAATAGCCAATTTCCACCCCCCCTCCAAAATGTTTCCCTGCGCCCCTTCCCGCGCACCCCCGCTCCCCAAGCCAGACGGCGACATGGCTGAAGGGCTGCAGCTCCATCTGGGGAGTGGTCTCGCCCCAGGGTGGCTGTCCAACGCGTTAGGGAGCTTAGCAGGATGCTCCCGTCTCTCGCTCGCAAAGCACTGCTCCTGCCCTCCCTTCTTCGCCAGCCGGACGGCTAACGACCCAACAGGAGAGTGCCAACTTAATTACCGCTGCATCTCCATGCTTCTCAGCAGCCCAAATGGTGATGGCTTCTCATGGCCAATTTTCTTTTCCATCAGCAGCCAAGATCGTAATAAATTAACAGTCTGCTTGTTGCACCCACTTCTTTCCTGGTTTGTGGTGGGGGCAGCATTTGCCTTTCTGCTAGCTGTGGGCTGGGCCAAGTCAACAGGGCCCCGATCCTTGGGGCCGTCATACAAGACAATCCGAACTAACGACAGAGGCAGAACCGGCAGCACGGCTCCAGGTTGGAAACTTTCCATCCCGTTGCTTAATTCCCCTGACAGCAAAAGGGGTGAAGCACATCACCCGCCTCACCTAGTTTTTGACTGTAGGACTCATGAGGTTCAATAAGGAGAAGTGCAACGTCCTGCACTTTGGATGAAGCAATCCCTTGTGCTGGGACAGGCTGGGGGCCAGCTGGCAGCAGCTCTGCAGAAAAGGACCTGGGGGTGACAGTGGACAAAAAGATGGATATGAACCAGCAGTGTGCCCTTGTTGCCAGGAAGGCTAATGGCATCCCGGGCCACATTGATAGGAACGTTTCCAGCAAATTGAGGGAAGCGATGATTCCCCTCTATTCAGCACCGGTGAGACCACATCTGTGTCTAGTTTTGCCTTTCTGTAGGGGTGGAGGGAGGGATGTGCACACATTAGAGAGAGTCTAGTGAAGGGCAATGAAACCGGTTCGGGGGCTGGGGCACGTGACTTGTGAGGAGAGGCTGAGGGAACTGGGCTTATTTAGTCTGGAGAAAAGGAGACCAAGGGGGATTGAAGAGCAGCCTTCAGCTCCCTGCAGGGGGGTCCGAAAAGGATGGAGCTGGACTGGTCTCAGTGGGGGCAGATGGCAGAACAAGGGGCAATGGTCTTCTCTTAAAGCCGGGGCAGTTGAGGTTGGATATTAGGAAAAACTCTCGCTAGGAGGGTAGTACAGCACTGGAACAGGTTACCCAGAGGTTGTATCATCTCCATCCTTGGAGGTGTTTAAGACCTGGGTAGACAAAGCCTTGGCTGGGATGATGTAGCTGGGGCTGGTCCTGCTTTGAGCAGGGGGTTGGACTAGATGTGACGTCCTGAGATCCCCCCTGACCCTCATTTTCTATGATTCAGTGACTCAGCTGTGCTCTGCAAGTCATTTCCCAGGTTCTCAATATACATGAAATCATCTCTTCTCATTTACACCAACTGTAAAAAATGAATTGTTCAGCTACTGGAAAAATAGTGTGGGGGTGGGGGGAGGGGGACAGCACTGTATTTCCTAAGAGGAAATTGGATGTGGGCCACTGGCCTTCTCTATCCTGCCCTCGTAATGATATTATATTTTAATTAAAGGGTTGTCTATCAGATCAGCAACCCGAGAAGCATCTTCCAATGTGCAGCATGAAAGAAATGCCTCCCAGGAGCTGCAACATCTCATCAGCAATTCACTTTCACAAGGCAAGTTGCAGAAGAGAAAGAAGACAGACAGACAGACACGGCTCCAAATGTCTGAAAGGGGGAAGCCTTGAGACTATTTTGCAGGCTGGTCGCAAGGGGGATGTGGCCAGGTTAGAGC
The DNA here is from genome assembly GCF_001723895.1 of Crocodylus porosus. NCBI lineage: Eukaryota > Metazoa > Chordata > Crocodylia > Crocodylidae > Crocodylus > Crocodylus porosus. The sequence continues at coordinate 112,342,921 of NW_017728947.1, read as the reverse complement.
AGAACAGGACAAGGAATGCCACCATTGCTCATGCTTGCTCAATGCCCGAAAGCCACACAACAACATCCGTCAATCAACACGATCCCTTTTCTCTGGGCAAAGGTCTTCCCGGAGTCAAATGCAGTGGGGAGAGTAAGGACACAGGCACATGTGTGTCTTGCACACACGTGTACCCCCTTACCTGACCCAGAGCGGAGGCGAGAGCAGCAGAGGCAAGCGGAGCGGAGCAGGAGCGGGGGCAGCAGCAGCTGATCCCCCTAAGGTAAGTGGGGCAGAGGGGCTGGCGCAGCTGAGCCGGATCCGGAGGGGAAGCCCCCGGATCCCTCTTAGCTGAGCTGGTAGGGAGCCGCGCTCCCGAGCTGCGCGAACAGGCGCGGTCTGTAAGAGCGTGCCGGCGTTCGCGCCGGAGGGGCCGAGAGACCGACTTCTGTTAGCGGGGGCCAGAGGACCCGAACTCAGCTAGGAACTCCTACGATGGTGTCGACACGGAGTGCTGCCAGGGCCCCTGCCCGGGGGGCCCGGCCTTCCTGGGACTTGTCTGAGGCCTCCACACAGACGGAGCCCGTGGGGGGGCTGGTGTCCCCCAACCCCCTGGCCTGCGGGAGCTGCCCAGCAAGGCCTGGGGGGGCAGGAACTGGGGACCCCCACACCTGTCCTGCAGGCGCCCGCCTTAGGGCCCTGGAGGCGCAGGTGAGGGAGCTCCAGGAGGAGGTCAGCAGGCGGAGGGGAATCAGGGAGGCAGAGGA
>NW_017728947.1:112340825-112342164 GCF_001723895.1 Crocodylus porosus | reverse complement strand
CCCGAGCACCGCCGGGAGTGACCAGGAATAACGGTCACAAGCTGGCAGAGGGTAGGTTTAGGTTAGATATCAGGAGGCGCGACTTCACGGTCAGGGCGGCTAGGGTCTTCCAGGAGAAGTGGTGCAGGCTCCTACCCTGGGGGGCTTTAAGAGGTGGCTGGATGAACACCTTGCCGGGGTCGTTTGACCCCAGTACTCTTCCCTGCCATGGCAGGGAGTCAGACTAGATGATCTGCTCGGGTCCCTTCCGACCCTACAAACTATGAAATGCCTTGAGATCCACATCTGGACAGAGATGAAGCATTAACCCCTCTCACCTAACTCTGCACTGAACTCCTGGAGCCGGCTTATGCAGACCTGGTCCAGACAAAGCTCCCTGAAGACCTCAGTCCTCCAGCAAAGCTCAGCGGGAACCCAAGAGCTGCTGTGCAGGGAACCTGTCTCGGGAAGTGGCAACTCGCAGCTGCTTTATAGGAGCAGGCCAAGAAGCAGCGATCCATGCCCTGTCGGACCGTCCCCAAAGGAAGATGCCTCCAAAAGGAAAGAGTCGGGTGCAGCACACCACGGGAGTTATTCCATCATTACCGTTATTTTTTTATCAATAATTTACCAAAGGAGCCGAGCTCCCGAGAGGTTTACTGACTCCAGTCAGCTGGTCCCCCCGTACCATCTGTATAGTTTATACGCTCGCTAACATTCGGAAGAGCAGCCGTAAAGTAATCATGTCTGTGCTAATACGGCTTATGTCTCCAGTGAAGCAGAACAAGTAGCTCATGTCACAGATGAGTCATGTTCCTTGGAAGATTCGCATTTTAAAACCATCGCAGGGAGAACGGCTTTGCTGAGGCACCTGCCTGGAATTGCAATCCCCAGCAACTAGAAAGAGAGAGCTAATTAAACTCAATATTTCAAGCTTGTGGGAGGGCTTTGGATAAAGGGGCTTTTTTATCTCTCTGGAAAGCTCCAATACAATTAAACGGTTCAAAGAGAAAGACAGGCGTAAATGAACATGGGATGCATAGGCAAGCCGGGCCGCATGCTGATCACACGCCAAGACTCACCGTCAGACACTCTCTTCCCAACTTGGGATCCCAAGCCCGTTGCTGCCTTTACTTCTCTCTTAGCAGAAAGAACTTTGTGCCGTCCTAACTCGAAGTAGCTTTGAGAGGAGATGACACCTATGTCGAGGTGGAAGCATCCCGGTGCGAATGTCCCTTCATTTCCCTTGACTCTCCGCTATCGTCTCAAGGAATTCATAGATTTCATAGACATTAGGGCTGGAAGGGACCTCAGGAGATCATCGAGTCCAGCCCCCCGCCCAAAGGGCAGGAAGTCAGCT